>NC_057805.1:128080276-128089996 GCF_018294505.1 Triticum aestivum | reverse complement strand
CTCTGCGGTTCGTCGGTTTCGGCGGCGGACGTGTCCGGCCGACGGCGGACGCGCCCGGCGGCGCGGAGGGGAAAAAATCTAGGGTTCGTCTGCGAATCCGTTTTTCGGGATGCTCACTTATAAATAGGTAGAGGGAGCTAGGAGGCTCCAAATGAGGTGCGGTTTTCGCCCACACGATCGTGATCGAACGACCTAGAGCATGGAAGAGAGTTTGGTGGGTTTTGGGCTGGTTTTGGAGGGGGTTTTTGCTGGACACTCAAATGGACTTAGCGGATGGCCGGTTAACCATTGGAGTACCAAACGACCTCTGAATGGAACGAAACTTGACCGGTAGTGTCCGGGTGGTATATTAAGACCACTTGACATGCCTCGGTCCATTCCGAGAAAGTTTGACACACGCACACGAAAGAAAACAAGAGGGGTGCACCGGAGGAGATAGGAGCGCCGGATTGCAAAACGAACAACGGGGAAAATGCTCGGATGCATGAGACGAACACGTATGCGAATGCAATGCACATGATGACATGATATGAAAATGCATGACATGACGAAATACAAAACGAAAGACAAAACCCGACACGGAGGGAAAAACATATAACATAGCCGAAAATGGCAAGAGTCGGAGTTACAAATATGGCAAGTTACATCCGGGGTGTTACAACACTCCACCACTACGAGAGGATCTCGTCCCGAGATCTAGGAATGAAAGAACTCCGGATATTCGGAACGGAGATGGTCCTCGCGTTCCCAGGTGGCTTCCCGGTCGGAATGGTGCGACCACTTCACTTTGAGGAATTTGATAGACTTGTTGCGAGTCTTGCGCTTAGTTTCTTCAAGAATAGCAACTGGGTGCTCATGATAAGAAAAATCTTCTTGGAGGTCAATCTCTTCGAAGTCGATAGTGCGCTCAGGCGTCTTGAAGCACTTGCGGAGCTGTGACACGTGGAACACATCGTGCACGTTCGCGAAGTTGGAAGGAAGCTCAAGTTGATAGGCGAGGTCGCCTCTTTTACCAATGATCTTGAAAGGACCCACGTATCTAGGGGCAAGCTTCCCTTTGATACCGAAGCGACGAGTGCCTTTCATTGGAGAGACGCGGAGGTAGACATGGTCTCTGATCTCGAAAGCCAAATCACGATGCTTACTATCATAGTAACTCTTCTGGCGCGATTGCGCGGCTTTGAGATTATCACGGATGACTTTACACATTTCTTCAGCTTCAGTGATTAAGTCATTGCCAAGAAGTTGGCGTTCACCAGTCTCTGACCAATTGAGAGGAGTACGGCACTTTCTGCCATAGAGGATCTCGAATGGGGCCTTGCCCGAACTCGCTTGGAAGCTGTTGTTGTAGGAGAATTCAGCATAAGGAAGACAATCTTCCCATTTCATGCCAAAGGAAATGACACAAGCCCTGAGCATATCTTCAAGAATTTGATTGACTCGCTCGACTTGGCCACTAGTTTGAGGGTGAAAAGCTGTGCTGAAGCGAATATTTGTGCCCATTGCCTTCTGGAAGGAGTCCCAGAACTTAGAGGTGAAGATGCTTCCACGATCAAAAAAATCAATTGTGGAATGCCGTGCAAGGAGACAATTCTGGAGGTGTAGAGCTCTGCCAGCGGAGCTGCTATGATGGATTCTTTGATGGGAAGGAAATGAGCCACTTTAGAGAGCTTGTCAATGACAACGAAAATAGCGTCATTTCCGCGCTTGGACTTGGGAAATCCAGTCACGAAGTCCATTTCGATATGATCAAACTTCCATTCCGGAATAGCAAGAGGTTGGAGGAGACCAGCTGGTCATTGGTGTTCTGCTTTCACTCTTCGGCAGACATCACATTCATTCACGAATTGCGCAATTTCTCGCTTCATTCGAGTCCACCAATACGACTGCTTGAGGTCATGATACATCTTCGTACTTCCAGGATGAATGGAAAGGAGAGAATTTTGCGCCTCGTTCATTATGAATTTCCTTATATCACCTTGCGGAACCACAATCCGGTCCTCGAAGAACAAAGTGTCTCTGTCATCAATGCGATAGCACTTGTATTTGGAAAGACCCTTGTCGATACCACGTTTCACCTTCTTCACCATGGCATCAAGGAGTTGTGCCTCACGAATTTGATCTTCCAAAGTAGGAGATACTATGAGGTTGGCAAGAACGCCTTGAGGAACAACTTGGAGATTCAGCTTGCGGAAAGCTTCACAAAGATCCGGTTGGAAAGGCTTGAGAATTAAGCTGTTGCAATAAGCTTTCCTGCTTAAAGCATCTGAAATGACATTAGCTTTGCCTGGAGTATATTCAATACTTGGATTGTACTCTTAAATCATTTTGACCCATCGAGTCTGTCTGAGGTTGAGGTTGGGCTGAGTGAAGATATACTTGAGACTCTTGTGATCAGTGAAAATGTCCACTTGTCTTCCCAACAAGAGATGTCTCCACGTAATCAATGCATGGACAACTGCTGCCAACTCAAGATCGTGAGTGGGGTAGTTCTTCTCGTTGGGATTCAACTGCCGAGAGGTATAGGCCACAACTTTCTTCTCTTGCATTAATACAACACCGAGACCTTGGAGAGAAGCATCACAGAAAACTTCATACGGCTTGGATTCATCAGGAGGAGTCAAGACAGGAGCTGTGACTAGTTTCTGTTTGAGAGTGTTGAAAGCAATGTCACACTCAGGAGACCATACATACTTCACATGCTTCTGTAGGAGGTTGGAAAGAGGCTTTGCAATCTTGGAGAAATTCTCAACGAATCTTCGGCAATAGCTTGCAAGACCCAGAAAACTACGGAGCTGCTTGACATTTTGAGGAGGTTCCCAATCCAGAACTGCGGACACCTTCTCGGGATTAACAGCGATGCCTTTGGCAGAGATGATGTGACCAAGGAAAAGAACTTCATCAAGCCAAAACTCACATTTGGAGAACTTCGCATAGAATTGATACTCTCTGAGCTTGTCGAGCACCAATCGCAAATGTTTGGCATGATCCTGCTTGTTCTTGGAGAAGACCAAGATATCATCGAGATACACCAGAACGAATTCATTGGTATAGGGGTTGAAGATGAAATTCATCATCCGAGAGAACACTGGAGGAGCATTGACAAGGCCGAAAGACAAGACAGTATATTCATAAGAACCAAAGCTTGTTCTGAATGCTGTCTTGGGAATATCTTCTTCACGAATGCGAATATGATGATAACCCATACGAAGGTCAAGCTTCGAGAATACTTTGGCCCCTTTGAGTTGCTCAAATAGCTCATTGATGTTGGGAAGTGGATACTTGTTCTTGATTGTCTTCTTGTTCAATGGACGGTAGTCGACACAAAGTCGGTCCGTGCCATCCTTCTTCTTGACAAAAAGAACACCACAACCCCATGGAGAAGAACTCGGTCTGATCAAACCCAGACGCTCTTGTTCATTGAGTTGCTTCTTCAATTCCTTCAGCTCGTTTGGTCCCAGCTTGTATGGACGCTTGCAAACGGGTACAGTACCAGGCTCTAGTTCGATAACGAACTCAACTGGCCGGTGCGGAGGCATACCCGGAAGCTCTTCTGGAAAGACATCTTGATACTCGCAAACGACTGGAATTTGAGAGATGGCATCCAATTCGCCCTTCTCATTGAGAGAGAAAAACCGAATGGTTTCATCACGAGCGGCAAAAATAATCACATCCTCAGACGAGGGTGTAAATTGAATTTCCCTGGCAGCACAATCAAGTTTAGCCTTGTGCTTAGAAAGCCAGTCCATCCCGAGAATAAGATCAATATCCGAATCACCAAGAACAATTGGAGAAGACTGGAATCTATAGTCGCCCATCTTGATGGAGACATCGGGAGCAACCAAACTAGAAGACAAAAGCTTACCCGGAGAAACAACTTGCATAACTTTGGATAAAATCTCTGTGTCAACATTGTGCTTCGATGCAAATGGGTATGACAAGAAAGAATGCGATGCACCAGTATCAAAAAGAACTTTTGCAGGAATATCATTAACTGAGAGATTACCCATTATCACATCAGTAGATTCCTCCACTTGAGCTGCATTCATCATGTTCACCTTTGCAAACTTTGGATTATGCTTGACCACTGCATTGCTGGAAGATCTGACAGGAGGAGGAGGAGGAAGACGCCTCTGGTTGAAGCACTTGTTAGCATAGTGACCTTTCTGCTGACATTTGTTGCAAGTCACCTCTGAGAGTGGACGGTGATAAGGAGCATTGGACTTTGGAGCTTGATTCTGAGACTTGTTCTGATAGCCAGAGTTGGAAGAGTTTGAAGAACCATGGCCACCTTTGTTCTTCTGTTGGTAAGGCTGACGAAACGGAGGAGGAGGAGGCAACCAGAACTTCTGTTGCTTAGCTGTCACAAGTGAGGAAGAAGAAGACTGAACTGCTTCCTTGACTCTCTTCTTAGAAGCCTCACACTTGAGCTGAGCAGCCTCTTGCTTCAGTGCCATATTGTAGAATTGATCAAAGTGAGTAGGCTCAACAAGAACGAGAGCTAACTGCAGATCCTCATTAAGGCCACCTCTGAAGTGATAGATCATACTCTTCTCGTCAGGAATGTCTTGTTTAGCGAAGCGAGCAAGTTTCTGAAACTGAATGTTGTATTGATACACAGACATGTTTCCTTGCTTGAGATTGCGGAACTCCTCACGCTTGCTCTCAACAACACTTTGTGGAATGTGGTGCGCTTTGAAGTCCCGACAGAAGTCAGTCCAAGTAATCACACGACCTCCTCTGGAATCTTTGTATTGTTGATACCAATCAGCATCTTGGTCCTTGAGCTGGAAAGAAGCGAACTTGACAAAGTCCTCAGGCCTGACATTGCTACACTCAAAATGCTTGTTGATGTCCACGAGCCAATCATCGGCATCCGTGGCCTCGGCACAGTAGCTGAAAGACTTGGGCTGATTTGCGAGAAACTGGTTGAGAGTGGCAAAGTGGAACTGATTGTTGCCTTGACCTTGATTGCCTTGATTGCCTTGCCCTTGAGTATGTTCTTGCAAGAGTTGCAGAATCATCTGAGCATTGGCGTTGGTGGCTGCCATGATTGCTTGCCATGCCTCCGGAGGTGGAGGTGGTGGCGGAGGGTTCGCTTGACTCCCTTCATTGCGATCCGGATTCTGACGCGTTGGCGGAGCCATCCTGAAGAGGGTGACATCCGTTAGCATCTTGATAGACAAAAAGATAAGTAGAATCAACGGATAGAAATTGCAACATATAGTCTTCACAATAAACATTCGAACGAAGATGAACGAATGAATTCCGTAGTAAATCATCACACTTCCATAAGTTGAGAAGCCACTAGAAAAAGATATGGAATGAACAATTGAATTCGAAGCAACTCGAATGCCACAATACAAAATAAAACAAGGTATTGGCTTGCAGAATAAGCCGGAACAAACATATGATAGATATTTCGTCCGAAGTTTTCGTGGTGGGGCCCACACGGGCTCAATCGTACAGCACCATCATGTACAAGGCTGTGCACATGACATACGAAGCGTCCCCGAGTCGGCAAGGCCATGGACTCTTTAAGACACAACGAGACCACTGTAAAATCAACCGTATACAGGCGGACCACTAGACGTCGAACCCCAATCTCATATCATGCGTCTGTCGGAAAGATATCCTAAGGCTACTTGAATTCCCACTTATAAACTCCCGAAACTTTCTGGTTATGCAATCTGGTGTAGGGGATACAGGGGACACAAATATATATCACCCAAACTATCAATCCCTAGATCCAGCTGTATCCATCCGTCAACACATAACCAAGAAACCTTCGGAAATCGTTTACCTCAACCTTCGAAAAACATCCGTTATACAAGTCATGGCAATACTCCCGAACTCCCGCCCCAGTACTGGGTGGCGTCGAGGTGATCTCACCAACAACTGCATAAAAGAGATTTCGATGTCGGCGAAACTCAGGTATTCCAGAGCTGCAACGATAAAATTGTGACGACAACACCTCGGAGCTCAACTCCCCGGGACACTGCCACAACCCATAAATGTCAGGAGGCACCAAGAACAATGTTCTCGTCACAAATCGATCGGAACGATTCCAAGATACCCGCGTGATCCTAAAATTTTTTTTAGTGAAATTTGAGGAAAGAGTAGTCAAAACTTCTACGTCAGGAGACCTCACCAGAGCGACGAAGGGACTGAGGAGTAAAAAGAATCCTACTCTCCGATATATATAATCCTAAGACTCAAAACTTTTTTTGTTCTAGACTCAACAACGCCAGCGATTCGATCAAGCAGGGGCTCCTAAGTCGGGGATGGCTCTGATTACCAACTTGTAACGCCCACGATGCGGCTATATCTCCCACGTGTCGAGGCACGGCTTAGAGGCATAACCGCATAGTGGTTTTGTCGCAAGAAGGGTCATCTTCACACAATCCCATGTAATGAACAAGAATGGGATAAAGAGTTGGCTTACAATCGCCACTTCACACAATACATAAATATCATCATACATCATCCAAAATACAATCATATAGACCGACTACGGTCAAAATCCAGATGAAAATAAGACAACCCCAAATGCTAGATCCCCGATCGTCCCAACTGGGCTCCACTACTGATCATCAGGAAAATACACATAGTAACGACCACGTTCCTCGTCGAACTCCCACTTGAGATCGACGCCATCATCTGCACTGGCATCATTGGCACCTGCAACTGTTTTGGAAGTATCTGTGAGTCACGGGGACTCAGCAATCTCACACCCGCGGGATCAAGACTATTTAAGCTTATAGGGCAAAGAGGAGTAGTGAGGTGGAGCTGCGGCGGCAAAAGCATATATGGTGGCTAACTTGCGCATATGAGAGCGAGAAGAGAAGCAACGGAACGGACGTCATCTAGCAATGACCAAGAAGTGATCCTGAACACCTACTTACGTCATACATAACACTGACCGTGTTCACTTCCCGGACTCCGCCGAAAAGAGACCATCACGGCTACACACGCGCTTGGTGTAATTTAATTGGGTCAAGTGACAAGTTATCTACAACCGGACATTAACAAATTCCCATCTGTCTCATAACCGCGGGCACGGCTTTCGAAAGATATTACCCTGCAGGGGTGTCCCAACTTAGCCCATCATAAGCTCTCACGGTCAACGAAGGATAAACCTTCTCCCGGAAAGACCCGATCAGTCTCGGAATCCCGGTTTACAAGACATCTCGACAATGGTAAAACAAGACCAACAAAGCCACCCGAATGTGCCGACAAATCCTGATAGGAGCTGCACATATCTCGTTCTCAGGGCACACCGGATGAGACATCCTACGAGTAAAACCAGACCTCGAGTTTCCAGGCGGGGGCCCCGCAGTCTGCTCAGTTCGGACCAACACTCGAAGGAGCACTGGCCCGGGGGGTTAAAATAAGATGACCCTCGGGCTCGCGAAAACCCGGGGGAAAAAGGTATAGGTCGCAAATGGTAAAACCAAGGTTGGGCCTTGCTGGAGGAGTTTTATTCAAGGCGAACTGTCAAGGGGGTCCCATAAATCACCCGACCGCGTAAGGAACGCAAACTCAAGGAACATAATCCCGGTATAACAGTAACTAGGGTGGCAAGAGTGGAACAAAACACCAGGCATAAGGCCGAGCCTTCCACCCTTTACCACATATATATAGATGCATTAATTAAATAAGAGATATTGTGATATCCCAACAAATCCATGTTTCGACATGGAACAAACTTCAACTTCACCTGCAACTAGCAACGCTATAAGAGGGGCTGAGCAAAAGCGGTAACATAGCCAAACAACGGTTTGCTAGGAGAGGATGGTTAGGGCTACATGGCTAAAAATGGGAGACATGATATAGCAAAAGATAGGTAGCGAGCATGGCAATAGAGCGAACAACTAGCATAGCAAAGATAGAAGTGATTTCGAGGGGTGGTCATCTTGCCTCCAAGATTCTCAGAGTTGTCGAAAGCTTGATCCTCGTAAGCGTACTCGACAGGTTCCTCGTTCACAAACTCGTCTCCCGGCTCTACCCAAGACAAGAACACAAACAAACGGAACCACAATCAGAAATGCGCAAGCAACATGATGCAAAACATGTATGATATGCAAGATATGATATGCGATGCATATGCGAGCTCCGGAAGGAAAATGATGAACATGGCAGTAACTTGGCAAACCAAGCATGCCACTGGAAAGATGAGATGATTTCGGTCGAAATCGATATAAAGAACACCGGAATCGGATGCACGGTTTGCAAATGGCGAGCAAAACAAGAATGATACTAATCTGCGATAAACAGCAACATAGCAGTTAAAATGCAACAAGTAACACTGCTACAGCACCCCAACATAGCAACAACGCACATGGCAGTAATCTAAAGGAGATGCTTGACAAAAGATGAACACTGAGCTACGGCTAGTTCACAACATATCAAGCTCAAACAAGCATGGCAAAAGTGCAAAAGATTACAGGTTCACAGACGGTGAAAAACTGGACATGGCAGAAATCGGCATCAGGTAGCAATGTTCAGAGCACGAAATCGACATGCTACAGGAACTTAACATAGCAAAACAAGGCATGGTAGTGTTATAATAAATGCACATGACAAAAGTCCCTTACTGGCCATAAGCCAAAAAGGACCAGAAGATATGATGGCAAGCATGTAAACATAGCAAGTTTCGTTATCAGGTTTCAGACTTGGCAGAAAACAGAGCATGGCAGAAATATTAATATGTAGGCCTCTTTGTGAGCTTGATGCACTCACTACAGAGCAACGCATGACAAACCAAGCATACCTACAGCAAGATGGCATGTTTATGAAGCTAACCATGGCAAGAACAATTGCATATCACGTATGGATCAAGTACAATAAGCTTGGCAAAAATGCATGTCATGATAAGAATCTGCCAGAAATATTTTATAGCAAAAGTAGAGCAACATTGAGTCATTCTATGGTACTCTTAAATTACAAAAAATTGCAGGAATGGATCTATTACCAATATAGATACAAAACATCCTTACTGAACATCTCGAAAATATGCACGGCTCTCTTTGTAGCATCAAGTTTACATGGCAACAAAATTACAGCAGACAAGGACTTAGAGAAATCACTGTCCATGGAATCAGAAATATTACGGGGCCTACTTTGCATGCTTGTGCTAGTCACCACAGAGATCAAACAAATACATGGGCTATAGCACTGGAAAGATGGCATGTCATACTTCAAAACACATGTAGAGCTCATGCTCAAAAGATGCACAGATTTAATGATACAAAAATGACAAATCTCCAAGTTCTGTCAAGAACCAGAGAATAACAGCAACTAGCCCTCTTCCAACGAAGATTTAGGCATCAAGATGACCTCTAATGAGCATGGTGCAATTAAACAAAATGAAGAGCATCACGAGACGAATAATTTGACATATTATACGCGCGAATCGGAGCTACATGCACGAAGTTATAGCATCGGGAACAGGAGCACATGAGGATAAAATTCTGGGACTTGGGGAAAAAACGGACGCGAGGGGGAGGTCAACGGGGCTGTACCAGATCGGATCTGGCGAGGCTGAGCTCGAGCTCGACGGCGGCGAGGTAGGGACCGGCGGCGCCTGGCCGGAGGAGAAGAAGGGGCCGAGGGAGGGAGGCGGCGCCGGAGGAGGGGGTCGCCGGCGGGGGCGGCGAGCGCCGGAGGCGCGGCGGCGGCGATGGCCGAGCGGCGGCAGAGGGCGGCGGCCGCGGCGGC
>NC_057805.1:127878860-128080011 GCF_018294505.1 Triticum aestivum | reverse complement strand
GGCGGACGTGTCCGGCCGACGGCGGACGCGTCCGGCGGCGCGGAGGGGAAAAAATCTAGGGTTCGTCTGCGAATCCGTTTTTCGGGATGCCCACTTATAAATAGGTAGAGGGAGCTAGGAGGCTCCAAATGAGGTGCGGTTTTCGCCCACACGATCGTGATCGAACGACCTAGAGCATGGAAGAGAGTTTGGTGGGTTTTGGGCTGGTTTTGGAGGGGGTTTTTGCTGGACACTCAAATGGACTTAGCGGATGCCCGGTTAACCGTTGGAGTACCAAACGACCTCCGAATGGAACGAAACTTGACCGGTAGTCTCCGGGTGGTATATTAAGACCACTTGACAAGCCTCGGTCCATTCCGAGAAAGTTTGACACACGCACACGAAAGAAAACAAGAGGGGTGCACCGGAGGAGATAGGAGCGCCGGATTGCAAAACGGACAACGGGGAAAATGCTCGGATGCATGAGACGAACACGTATGCGAATGCAATGCACATGATGACATGATATGAAAATGCATGACATGACAAAATACAAAACGAAAGACAAAACCCGACACGGAGGGAAAAACATATAACATAGCCGAAAATGGCAAGAGTCGGAGTTACAAATATGGCAAGTTACATCCGGGGTGTTACAACTTAGTGAATACACGAACTCCTCAAACTACGGTCATCACCGGGAGTGGTCCCGATTATTGTCACTTCGGGGTTACCAGATCATACAACATAGTAGGTGACTATTGACTTCCAAGAAAGGATCAAGAACTCACAAATATTCATGAAAACATAATAGGTTCAGATCTGAATTCATGGCACTCGGGCCCTAGTGACAGGCATTAAGCATAGCAAAGTGATAGCAATATCAACCTCAGAACATAGTGGATACTAGGGATCAAACCCTAACAAAACTAACTCGATTACATGGTAAATCTCATCCAACCCATCACCGTCCAGCAAGCCTACGATGGAATTAATCACGCACGGCGGTGAGCACCATGAAATTGGTGATGGAGGAAGGTTGATGATGACGATGACGACGGATTCCCCTCTCCGGAGCCCCAAACGGACTCCAGATCAGCCCTCCCGAGAGAGTTTAGGGCTTGGCGGCGGCTCCGTATCGTAAAACGCGATGAATCCTTCTCTCTGATTTTTTTCTCCCCAAATGTGAATATATGGAGTTGGAGTTGAGGTCGGTGGAGCACCAGGGGGCCCATGAGGCAGGGGGCGCGCCCAGGAGGGTAGGCGCGCCCCCAACCTCGTGGACAGGGTGTGGGCCCCCTGGCCTTTATTCTTTCGCCAGTATTTTTTATATATTCCAAAAATATTCTCCGTGAAGTTTCAGGTCATTCCGAGAACGTTTATTTCTGCACAAAAATAACACCATGGACATTCTGCTGAAAACAATGCCAGTCCGGGTTAGTTCCATTCAAATCATGCAAGTTAGAGTCCAGAACAAGGGCAAAAGTGTTTGGAAAAGTAGATACGATGGAGGCGTATCAACCCTCGCTACTGCTAATTTTATTAGTTTCTGATTATTTTTCTGCATATTTGTTTTGTATATTTGAACAGGCTTTATACAAGAATCTTTAGCACATACAAATGTCATCATCATACACATACAAATGGCTGCGAGACCACAAATGTAATCATAGCATATACATACAAATAGACTCATCAAATCATGTCATCATCCAACACAAAGTGGTCTCTCGTCATCATCTCAAAAATAGCGATACAAGTCCCGAATACTTGCAACTACATTGTCATCCATCTAAACAATGATATACGCGTGAAGAGCTATCACTTTGAGTGATAGCGGAACTATGCAGGACATGAGGTGGCGGTTATGAGTCCTTTCTCGCGCTAGCGTGAACCTCAAGTAACTAGCTTCTGCTTCTTGTCTGCTTTTGAAGCCTTTATGGCTGGCGCCCGAGACCCCCTCCACTTGCGCCTGACACTCAACCCACTCGTCGTACACTCCCGGAACCTTCCCTTTGTACATGACATAGCACTCCTTCGCCATCAAGAATCTAGGTACCTATTAGAGATGCATCTTCATCAAGAGAATGTACGATCATATGCAACAAATTATAATAGAGCAACAGGAAAAAGAAAGGGTTAGCAACTAGATGCAACATATAGTACGCAAACTAATTAACTAGAGGTACGCAGGTCATCGTACCCAAACTAACAAAGTAGCGTTACACCAGTTCAGCAGTGATTGTGGACATCACAAAGTTTCATTGCTACAGAAATTATACAAGTTCAACTGACACATATCATCATCATCGGCATCGTAAATCACTAGAAGTTCCGTCCTTCCATATCATCAAGGATGGACCCTAGCTTCTTGAACGGCGTGAGTTCATGACGTTGCATGCCTATGCGAGTTCGGACGTCATCTCGCGATATAGGGCTGTGGTGGACCATCCCCTTCTCATCGACGACTTCTTTCATGATGATCATCGCATTGTCCCTTTGGATGCGAAAGAAGTCATCTCTAAGTTTATAATCCGCTTCTCCATGAGATTCTAGCCACTTGCGGATATGATCATCGTTTCTGGTTGTCATCCGAAGTTTTCGGTGATCCGTGTTGAACTCAATCATGAGATGGAGGAGGTAGAATCCATCTTTCTTGCTTGGTTTTGGGACATGGATGCAGCAGAAGTTAGTTTTATGCGAGAAACCCAACTTCTTGTTCCTTTGTTTCCTGATTTGCAGGTGGCCACCCCTAATGTTGAAGCCTTGGAGAGCATCATCTAGAATATTCATTATGTGGGTGTAGTCCTTCTTCTCGTAGTCTCTGGTAGGGTTGAAATACATGGTGTGGGAGACTCGCGGGTAAAGAATGATAAGGACGGCGTGCCCATTGCTGCGGGGAAAAGAAACCTCAAATTATTCTCCATATGAGCGAGAAGGAATGATTGAATTGTACGGATGGGTTGTCCGGAACTGACTTACTTTGGATGATAAGGCGGGAGGACAATTTCCTGGTCCTTATTCTGTACCATGAAGTTTTGGAGGTACGCCCTAGCAGTTTCACGCTCAAAGTCGCCGAGACTCAAGGACTCGTGTATGTAGTACGAATCTGCCACACAGATTTGCGAGACTTCTTCTCTCTTCATGACGGAGCTCATATGTAGTGCAAAAAGACAGACGATTGTAAAATCGAACCACCTTGTCAGAAACATCTCGAAGATATGGTCAAACCGCAGGAAGAACACCTCCGTGGGCCGTGTGTCGATGTAGCACTTCGCCTCAGGCACACAAGCCGCGTATGTCGGATATCCTGGATCCTTCGAGGCTAGTTGGCTTTTCTCTGTCGACAACACATGGTCATGCAGTCTCCTAAGATCCCTTGATAGTGCCTCCAGCGGTTTCGGCAGTAGCATCGGCTCGCCCATGACATGGAATATGGCCGCACCTTTCACGGGTACATGCTCTTCAAAATCCACCTTCTAGCTACTATGTGCTCTGCCTTGTTTGGAGGAACCTATCTTCCCCAGTCTCTTCCTCTCCTTTTTCTTGGGCACACCTTACAGACCCTTCCTTAACCCCTGCCCCAGTGTTGCCGGGCTAAGCACTGTACGACCCCCGGCTAGTTGAGCCTATGTTGAGGCGGCATCTTCAGGCGTGTGATAACCCACAAGTATAGGGGATCGCAACAGTTTTCAAGGGTAGAGTATTCAACCCAAATTTATTGATTCGACACAAGGGGAGCCAAAGAATATTCTCAAGTATTAGCAATTGAGTTGTCAATGCAACCACACCTGGATAACTTAATATCTGCAGCAAAGTATTTAGTAGCAAAGTAGTATGGAAGTAACGGTAATGGTGGCAAAAGTAACAGTAGCAGTTTTGTATTGATTGTAACAGTGGCAACGGTAAAGTAACTAAGCAAAGATCAATATGTGAAAAGCTCGTAGGCATTGGATCGATGATGGAGAATTATATCGGATGCGATTATTCATGCAACAGTTATAACATAGGGTGACACAGAACTAGCTCCAATTCATCAATGTAATGTAGGCATGTATTCCGAATATAGTCATACGTTCTTATGGAAAAGAACATGCATGACATCTTTTGTCCTACCCTCCCATGGCAGCGGGGTCCTATCGGAAACTAAGGGATATTAAGGCCTCCTTTTAATAGAGTACCGGACCAAAGCATTAACACTTAGTGAATACACGAACTCCTCAAACTACGGTCATCACCGGGAGTGGTCCCGATTATTGTCACTTAGGGGTTACCGGATCATAACACATAGTAGGTGACTATTGACTTCCAAGATAGGATCAAGAACTCACATATATTCATGAAAACATAATAGGTTCAGATCTGAATTCATGGCACTCGGTCCCCAGTGACAGGCATTAAGCATAGCAAAGTCATAGGAACATCAATCTTAGAACATAGTGGATACTAGGGATCAAACCCTAACAAAACTAACTCGATTACATGGTAAATCTCATCCAACCATCACCGTCCAGCAAGCCTACGATGGAATTACTCACGCACGGCGGTGAGCACCATGAAATTGGTGATGGAGGAAGGTTGATGATGACGACGGTGACGGATTCCGGAGCCCCGAACGGACTCCAGATCAGCCCTCCCGAGAGAGTTTAGGACTTGGCGGCGGCTTCGCATCGTAAAACGTGATGAATCCTTCTCTCTGTTTTTTCTCCCGAACGTGAATATATGGAGTTGGAGTTGAGGTCAGTGGAGCACCAGGGGGCCCATGAGGCAGGGGGCGCGCCCAGGGGGGTGGGCGCGCCCCCACCCTCGTGGACAGGGTGTGGGCCCCCTGGACTTGATTCTTTCGCCAGTATTTTTTATATATTCCAAAAATATTCTCCGTGAAGTTTCAGGTCATTCCGAGACCGTTTATTTCTGCACAAAAATAACACCATGGAAATTCTACTGAAAACAGCGTCAGTCCGGGTTAGTTCCATTCAAATCGTGCAAGTTAGAGTCCAAAACAAGGGCAAAAGTGTTTGGAAAAGTAGATACGATGGAGATGTATCAACTCCCCCAAGATTAAACCTTTGCTTGTCCTCAAGCAATTCAGTTGACAAACTGAAAGTGATAAAGAAAAACTTTTACAAGCTCTGTTTTCTCTTGTTGTTGCAGATATGTAAAGCCAACATTCAAGTTTTCATCAAAGATTATGAACTAACCATATTCACAATAACATTTATGTCTCATGTTTACTCATATCAATGGCATAATCAACTAGCGAGTAATAATAATAAATCTTGGATGACAACACTTTCTCAACACAATCATAATATGATATAACAAGATGGTATCTCGCTAGCCCTTTCTGAGAGAAAACATAAATGCAGAGCACCTTTGAAGATCAAGGACTGACTAACATTGTAATTCATGGTAAAAGAGATCCAGTCATAGTCATACTCAATATAAATTAATAGTAATGGATGCAAATGACAGCGATGCTCTCCAACTGGTGCTTTTTAATAAGAGGATGATGACTCAACATAAAAGTAAATAGATAGGCCCTTCGCAGAGGGAAGAAGGGATTTGTAGAGGTGCCAGAGCTCGATTTTAAAGCAGAGATAAATAATATTTTGAGCGGCATACTTTCATTGTCAACATAACAACCGAGAGATCTCGATATTTTCCATGCTGCACACATTATAGGCGGTTCCCAAGCAGAATGGTAAAGTTTATACCCCCCTGCACTAACAAGCATCAATCCATGGCTTGCTCGAAACAACGACTTCCTCTAACTAGCAACAGCCCTGGGGGAGTTTTGTTTGCAATTATTTTGATTTGATTTGCTTAGAGCATGGGACTGGGCATCTCGGTGACCAGCCATTTTCTCGTGAGTGAGGAGCGGAGTCCACTCCTCTTGAGAATAACCCGCCTAGCATGGAAGATACAGACAGCCCTAGTTGATACATGAGCTATTTGAGCATACAAAACAGAATTTCATTTGAAGGTTTAGAGTTGGCACATACAAATTTACTTGGAATGGCAAGTAGATACCGCATATAGGAAGGTATGGTGGACTCATATGGAATAACATTGGGGGTTTATGGAAGTGGATGCACAAGCAATATTCCCGCTTAGTACAAGTGAAGGCTAGAAAAAGACTGGGAAGCGACCAACTAGAGAGTGACAACAGTCATGAACATGCATTAAAATTAATAAACATTGAGTGAAAGCAAGAGTAGGATATAATCCACCATGAACATAAATATCGTGGAGGCTATGTTGATTTTGTTTCAACTACATGCGTGAACATGTGCCAAGTCAAGTCACTCGAATAGTTCAAAGGAGGATACCACCCTATCATACCACATCACAACCATTTTAATAGCATGTTGGCACGCAAGGTAAACCATTATAAACTCCTAGCTAATTAAGCATGGCATAAGCAGCTATAATCTCTAATTGTCATTGCAAACATGTTCATTCATAATAGGCTGAATCAGGAACGATGAACTAATCATATTTACAAAAACAAGAGAGGTCGAGTTCATACCAGCTTCTCTCATCTCAATTAGTTCATCATATATCGGCATTATTGCCTTTCACTTGCACGACCGAATGGTGTGGATAATAATAATAGTGCACGTGCATTGGACTAAGCTGGAATCTGCAAGCATCTGATACAAAGGAGAAGACAAGGTAATACGGGCTCTTGGTTAAATCAACAATAATGCATATAAGAGCCACTTCAACATTTTAATCATGGTCTTCTCCTCTCGACCCCCAAAGAAAAGAAAAGAAATAAAACTATTTACACGGGAAAGCTCCCAACAAACAAAAGAAGAACGAGAAATCTTTTTGGGTTTTCTTTTAATTACTACTACAGGCATGGAAAGTAAACTAGCTAGAAGCTACAACTAATTTTTTTGTTTTTCTTAAGGTTATTCAAACACACAAGAAGAAAGCATAAAAAGGAAAATAAACTAGCATGGATGGTACAATGAAAAAGTATGAGCACCGACAACTGGAATGAGTGTGTGAACATGAATGTAATGTCGGTGGGAAATACGTACTCCCCCAAGCTTAGGCTTTTGGCCTAAGTTGGTTTATGCCCATGGATCAAAGTTGTAGTTGGGGTCGTACTGAGAAGGATCCTTGGGGTGCCACTGGTTGGCGATCTCCTCCGGATCCCACTGGTAAACAGACTAACGGTGATGATCAAGTTGTGGCTCCAGCTCTGGCTCTGGAGCTGGTGTGAGGTTCCGGTCGGCATGAATGGCCTCTGGCAGAACAAGATACTTGCCTGAAGATAAGTTGAACAAAGAAGGAGCAGGCAAAGTAATAGTATCAAAGTAATTTTTAACAAATATCAGTCTATAGTTAAGCATCTTTTTCTTATTCTTAACAATAAAATCATGTGCTACCATACTCATATAGTCTAGAAAAACAGGAGGCAGCAACTTTTCTTCTTTCTCATAATGCCTAATAGGTATGTTAAAGTGTGCAGCGAGGCGCAAGGCGAAGATACCTCCCAAGATGGGACCCTTCGTACGGTTCAGATTTAACCGTTTGGCAACAATAGCGCCTAGACTAAAAGTGTTATCACGAAACAAGGCATGGCCCAAAATAACAATATCAGGGGCACTAAGGTTTCCATAGTTCCCGCGACCAATTGAACATCTACTAGCAAATATTGCAAAGTAACGCAGAACAGGAAAGTGTATGCTAGTAATTCTTGCATCGGAAACTTTCCTCGTTTCCCCTACAGCAATCATATCAATAAACCCTTCCACATCATTACGATGTGGTTCCTCTATGCTGCCCGTAAAGGGTATCTTACAAACCCGGCAGAAATCAAATAGTGACATCTTAAACTCATCATATAAATAAAAATCCACCGAAGGTGGTGATCTCGTAGCATGGAAATGAAAATTTTGCACAAAAATATTAGTGAGTAGGAGATACTGTTCGCGCTGGTCGCGGAGGAAGTCGGTGAGGCCCGCATTCTCAGCCAAATAATAAAAATCATCATGAATCCTGGCTGCCCTCAAGAAATCATCGCAAGGCCATTCACACGGCGAACTTCCGCGGTGCGAGGGAGATTACATTTGGGCCTTTTACCCTCTTCACTTTGCTTATCCTTCGAGCTTCGGCTCAAAGAGCCCCTCAAAAATCTCTTCATCAATTTCTGAAAAATTCTGAAATTTTTAGTAACTTAAAATAAGTGAACCAAACTCAACAAAATTGATAGCAACTACTCCCACAAGTGCCTAGAGACTATATCATGCATTAGAACTACTTGGGACCATATAAATTTGACATGCAAGCTCAAGAACAGGGCCACCTAGGCAGCAAAAATTTGCAGTTAATAAAGCACTAGAACAAAAACTAATTGGACAATTGGAGGAGTCACATACTGAAGAACAATCCCCCAAAGCAGTTTTGTGAGTGGAGCTTTGACCAAGGAGATCGAAGATCGCAGCAAAATGAGCTAGAACTCGTGCTTGAGCTGGTTGGTGATTTTTTGGGAGGAAGAAGGAGTGTGTGGTGGTTGGAATAAGTGGAGGGGGGCACCAGGGGCCCACGAGGTAGGGGGCGCGCCCAGGGGGTGGGCGCGCCCTGGACCCTCGTGGCCAGGTGCTTGCTCCCCCTGAAGTGTTCTCAGTGCCAGATATTCTTAAATATTCCACGAAAAATCATATTTCAATTACAGGGCATTTCGAGAACTTTTATGTTCGGGGTATTTTTTTA
Organism: Triticum aestivum; assembly: GCF_018294505.1. Classification (NCBI taxonomy): domain Eukaryota; kingdom Viridiplantae; phylum Streptophyta; class Magnoliopsida; order Poales; family Poaceae; genus Triticum; species Triticum aestivum. Next base: position 128,071,302 of record NC_057805.1, on the reverse strand, counting down.
TTGCAAGGATAAATTGGAAAATAGACAGAAAATACTATTTTTATTTTATTTAATATAAATAACAGAAAGCAAAAGGAGGGTACAGAACGTTGTGCTTTCTGACTTCATCCATCCCATGCTCGTCAAAAGGAATCCACTAACAAGGTTGATCAAGTCTTGTTAACAAACTCATTCCGAATCGCATGAAACCAGAGAATTTTCGAATAGCACTAGGTTACCTCAACGGGGATATGCACATCCCCAACAATAAGAATATCATATTTCTTCTTGACGGTAGGAAGAGGAAATTCAAAACCTCCAATAGTAATAGTTGAAATTTTTCCAATAGCATCGATACTGTGGACTTGAGGTTGTTTCCTCGGAAAGTGTACCATATGCTCATTACCATTAACATGAAATGTGACATTGCCTTTGTTGCAATCAATAGCCCCTGCAGTATTCAAAAAGGGTCTCCCAAGAATAATCGTCATACTATCTTCCTCGGGAATATATCAAGAATAACAAAGTCCGTTAAAATAGTAAAGTTTGCAACCACAATAGGCACATCCTCACAAATACCGACAGGTATAGCAGTTGATTTATCGGCCATTTGCAAAGATATTTCACTAGGTGTCAACTTATTCAAAGCAAGTCTACGATATAAAGAGAGAGGCATGACACTAACACTGGCTCCAAGATAGCATAAAGCAGTTTTAACATAGTTTCTTTTAATGGAGCATGGTATAGTTGGTACTCCTGGATCTCCTAGTTTCTTAGGTATTCCACCTTTAAAAGTATAATTAGAAAGCATGGTGGAAATTTTAGCTTCCGGTATCTTTCTTTTATTTGTAACAATATCTTTCATGTACTTAGCATAAGGATTCATTTTAAGCATATCAGTCAAACGCATACGCAAAAAGATAGGTCTAATCATTTCAGCAAAGCACTCAAAATCCTCATCATCCTTTTTCTTGGATGGTTTGGGAGGAAAAGGCATGGGTTTCTGAACTGTGACGCCGTCGATTCAATCATACACACAAATGTGTACGATCAAGATCAAGGACTCATGGGAAGATATCACAACACAACTCTAGACACAAATTAAAATAATACAAGCTTTATGTTACAAGCCAGGGGCCTCGAGGGCTCGAATACATAAGCTCGAAAACACAAGAGTCAGCGGAAGCAACAATATCTGAGTACAAACATCAGTTAGACAAGTCTGCCTTAAGAAGGCTAGCACGAAAGCGACATCGATCGAGAAGGCAAGGCCTCCTGCCTGGGAGCCTCCTAACTACTCTTGGTCGTCGGCGGTCTCCACGTGGTAGTAGGCACCCTCGGGGTAGTTGCAGTCGTCGTCGAAGGTGGCGTCTGGATCCTGGGCTCCACCATCTAGTTGCGACATCCGAGAAGAATGGAAAGAGGTGGAAAAAGAGGGAGCAAAGCAACCGTGAGTACTCATCCAAAGTACTCGCAAGCAAGGATCTATACTACAGATGCAACATTATCAAAGGAAGGCTGTATATGTGGACTGGGCTGCAGAAATGCCAGAATAGAGGGGAAAACCTAGTCCTATCGAAGACTATCATCTTCTGGAAACCACCATCTTGCAGCAACAGGAGAGAGTAGAGTAGCATAAAGTAAAGTAGTAGTAGTGTTATCAACCTCGGCCAGAGATCCTTTCTCGACTCCCTACGAGAAAGCAATCCCAGAGCCATACTATCCAATTGTCATCACAATCCAATTCTCATCACCATCCAATTCTCATCACAAGTATCCAGTTCTAGTTGTATCGATCGGGATACAACTCCAAGTGTCCGTTACCGTAGGACAGGCTATCAATAGATGTTTTCTTCCCTGCATGGGTGCACCAACTTACCCACCACGCTCGATTAACTCTGGCCAGACACACTTTCCTGGGTCATGCCCGGCCTCGGCCAAATAATACGCCGCAACCCGACCTAGGCTTAATAGAGAGGTTAGCACGCCGTACTAAACCTATGCCCCCAGGGGTAATGGGCCATCTCCCCGGGAACTCCTGCACGTTGCGAGGGCGGCCGGTGAGCAGACCTAGCTACCTCCTTCAAAAAGGCAGGTGCTTACGCAGTACAACCCGGCGCGCGCCGCTCAGTCACTGACGTCTATTTAGCTTCGGCTGATGCATACGACGCAGAACGCCCATACTATGCCCACGTGATGGTTAGTGCTATCAGGCCAGAGGCCCCTCGGATCAAATATCCAAATCGTAGTGGATTAGGAACGCGCGTAACAAGCAGAGACTCACGAAAGATGTGACCCCGTTGCCCCATCTCGAGGACTTGCGGAAAGGGCTAGGAATGCCCGGCGACGCCTCGTAATTATCTCGCGGGCACCTTCCAGGTCAACCCGACTCCACATCACTCGCAATTAAGCTTGCGCGGGTACCCCTCAGGGCCGACCTGTCTTTAGTAACAGGGTTCAGCGTAAAGTCATAGTAACCATTGTAACCGTGTGTCTAACACCAAGGGGAAAACCTGAGGAATCACCCTTGACGGGTTTCCACTCGATGTAATCATCAAGGTGAACATAAGAGGTTCCACCCTCGAGGTTCACACTTGAAGGGTTGCACGACAGAGTCGTATCGGAAGTGGTTAAGGTGGAATCACCCTCGATGACCATGACCGAATAACTACACTACAGGGTTAACATCAGAAGTGCTTAAGAGGTCTCCCCCTCGGCACTCGATAGTAACCCAGTAGTGTCGAGCAACTAAGGGGAAAGTGATGTGCGGTGCCGGGGCCTAGTCTTCAATCCCGTTGATCAGGTCTTCAGTGATGAAGCAGGGGCAACAAGGAAAAGGTGGGGGGGGGTGGTCACTGATGGATCACTAATCAACCTATACTAAGCAGTTTAGGATAAGCAGGTAAGGTACAATGAGCGGGTTACAAAAGCAGGCTATGCGTCAGAATAGGAGCAAACAATAATAGTAGCAAAATCTAATGCAAGCATGAGAGAATGGAATGGGCGATATTGGGATGATCAAAGGGGGGGCTTGCCTGGTTGCTGTGGCAAGGAGGGGTCGTCGTCGACGTAGTCGATCACCGGGGCATCATCGGCCTCGGGGTCTACCGGAGAGAAGAGGGGGAAGAAACAGTAAATATAAGCAAACAGATGCAACGCTAAGCATGACATGACGATAAGTAGAATTAGGGTCGACCTAACGTAGTACTACACGTTGCAGACGGAGGGGATAAACATCCGAGGATGAATTCCCGACGTTAGGTGGATTCCGGACAAAGGAAAAGAGGGGGAAAGTTCCAAGTTCAGCATGCTAGGGGCATGTGACAGACGAACGGACCATGTATTCGGATTCGTTGGATTTTTCTGAGCAACTTTCATGTAGAAAACATTTTATCGGAGTTATGGTTTATTTTCTATGAATTTTCAAAAATTAAACTATTTTCTGGATTTATTTAAATTAACAGAAATGGAATATGACGTCGGCATGACGTCTTGATGACCTCAGCAGTCAACAGAGCGGCTGACCAGGTCAAACCTGACTAGTGGGTCTAGTGGGACCCACATGTCAGTCTATGTTAGCTTAACAGAGTTTTAAACTAATCTAGTTGGTTTAATTAACTGGGTGGGGCCCTTGTGTCAGCGAGTGATTAGAGTTTTAATTAGTTAATTTAACTAATTAACCAGCTTGTATTTAATTAAAAACATTAAAAGGACGGGACCCACATGTCAGTGACACGGGGCCAGCCCAGTTAGCAGTTGACATGGTCAACAGGTGAACTGGACCCAGTGGTCAGTGGCACGGCGGGCCCCAGTAGTCAGTCCAGATGAGCGATGGCCCGCGACTCACCGGAATCACGCCGGCGAGCGCGTTCGCGGCGGCGTGAGTACGGGCACCGGTCGGAAACCGCGCACAGACCACGGTTTTGGTTGCGATCGGGTGCATTGGAACAATGATGCGATGGCGCGTCGACTGGCGGTGCTCGAAGTGGCTGAAACGACCGTAAGAGAGTGGCACGACCTCGCCGGTGACGAGCTTGTTCGGGAGCTCTACTGGGAGACCATTTCGGCGCACAAACGAAAGGAAGAAAGAGCTAGGCGGGTGCTACGCAGTGCGGCGAATCTAACGGGCACTCGCCCGTGACCATAAGGTCATCGGAGACTCGCCGACGACGAGCCCCGCAGCGCAGCGTTCGAGAGCGCGTGGAAAAGGCAGCTAGGATACGTGCTAGGGCCAGCAGGGAGTGGGGAAGGAAGAGGCGCTCACCGGGGAGGCACAAGGTGGCCCGGTGTCAGCTTAGTAGCAGCAGCAGTCGCCGAAGATGACGAAGTTCGCCGGTGATAGTGGCGAAAGGGGACGGCTGGCTCCACTCGTTGTGGAGCTCTCCGGCTCCAACGATGGGCACCAGACGACGCGGCTCTTCGCGGCGGAGTGCTACGGCATGATGGCTCGGCTTGGAGACGACGGGGACTGCGAGGACAACGGTGCGCGGCGGCAGATTCGTTCGGACGGTGGATCTGAGAAGGAGGCGAGGCGACGGAGCGAGCAGGGAGAGGGGGAAAAACGGATGAGGACGCCAGGGGGAGTGGGGCTGAGTGCAGGTGGGGATCGAGGAGGCGCGGGACCTTATACCCTCGGTGAGGCCGGCGAGGTGGTCGGGTGGCGCCCGCGGCGCCCGGTCGGTCGAACAATGGAAGGAGGGAGACGACAGGGGAGGGGGGCGGGGCCTGCCTAGCTGGGCTAGCTGGCTCGGGTGGGCCGAAGCCCGAGTGAGGCAGAGGGCCTCTCTCTCCCCTCTACTTCTCCTTTTCTTTTTCTTTTTCTTTCTTTTGCTCAGTTTTGCATTTTTCTTTCAGTACCAAAATGGGTTTTGTTTTCAACAAAACTTGGCACATAAAACTAACACAAAACCTTGAGATGGAACAAAAAGTTTGGGGTCAAAAGGAATTGCCTAATCAATTTTAGAAATTGAAAAGTCCAATTTAAAAGCTGCTGGAGCACCAAATTAATTCGCATGGGCATTTTGGGAATTCATAAGTGGTTGGTTCAAAATGACAGGGATCAGGGAAAATTTATAGGATAAGGTGAACATTTTAGTTCTACTGCCCAAAGAAATAATTTATTCGACTTATTTTGTTACTTGAAAAAGGCTTTGATTTTTGGACAAGTGGCAAGCTACATAGTAATCACGATGACTTGGCCACCATTAGGGGGAGATTACTGTAGCATGATTCTCGGGGTGTTACATGAACCCATGGTTCTCTTTCTTTACCGTGCTTCCTAGCAACAAAGTCTCTTTTATCATAACGTTAATTCTTTGATTGTGGGTTATCAAGATCAACAGCAGGTTCAATCTCTACACAATTGTCATTGCTAGGTTGAGCATCAACATGAACATTATCATTAACATTATCACTAGGTTCATGTTCATCTCCAGATTGTGTTTCAGCATCAGAAAATATCATTGGGATTCTCAGGTGTGTCAACAACAGGTTCACTCGAAGCATGCAAAGTCCTATCATTTTTCTTTTTCTTCCTCTTAGAAGGACTAAGTGCATCAACATTAGTTCTCTGAGAATCTTGCTCAATTCTCTTAGGGTGGCCCTCAGGATACAAAGGTTCCTGAGTCATTTTACCCCCTCTAGTCATAACTCTAATAGCATTATCATTCTTCTTATTATTTAATTCATTGTGCAAATCATTTTGAGCTTTAAGCACTTGTTCTACTTGAGTGGTAACCATAGAAGCATGTTTACTAATGAGTTTAAGTTCATCTTTAACTCTAGACATATAATCACTCAAGCGTTCAATCATATAAGTATTATGTTTTAAATGTCTACCAACTTAAGCATTGAAGTTTTCTTGTTTGACAATAAAATTATCAAACTCATCTAAGCATTGGCTAGCAGACTTATAACGAGGAATATCACCTTCATCAAATCTATAGAGAGAATTTACCTTCACTACCTGTGTCGGATATCAAGACCATGTATTTCTTCAACAAGCAGCAAATTAAGACCATGTATTTCTTCAAGAGGAGGTAAATTCTTGACATCTTCAACTTTAAAACCTTTTTCTTTCATATATTTCTTTGCCTCTTGCATATCTTCAGGACTGAGAAATAGGATACCCCTTTTCTTCGGAGTTGGCTTAGGAGTTGGTTCAGGAAGTGTCCAATTATTTTCAGTAGTCAACATATTATTCAATAGCAATTCAGCTTGATCAACAGTTCTTTCCCTGAAAACACAACCAGCACAACTATCCAGGTGGTCTCTAGAAGCATCGGTTAGTCCATTATAAAAAATATCAAGTATTTCATTTTTCTTAAGAGGATGATCAGGCAAAGCATTAAGTAATCAGAGAAGCCTCCCCCAAGCTTGTGGGAGACTCTCTTCTTCAATTTGCACAAAATTATATATTTCCCTTAGGGCAGCTTGTTTCTTATGAGCGGGGAAATATTTAGCAGAGAAGTAATAAATCATATCCTCGGGACTACGCACACAACCAGGATCAAGAGAATTAAACCATGTTTTAGCATCACCCTTTAATGAGAATGGAATAGCTTAAGGATATAATAGTAACGAGTTTTCTCATCATTAGTGAATAGGGTGGCCATTCCATTTAATTTAGTAAGATGTGCCACAATAGTTTCAGATTCATAGCCATAAAAAGGATCAGATTCAACCAAAGTAATTATCTCAGGATCAACAGAGAAATCATAATCCTTATCAGTAATACAGATAGGTGAAGTAGCAAAAGCAGGATCATATTTCATTCTAGCATTCAAATACTTCTCTTTCACCTTAGCTAATAATTTCTTAAGATCATTCCTATCATTGCAAGCAAGAAAGTCTCTAGCAGTTTCTTCATCCATAACATAACCCTCTGGCACAACAGGAAATTCATATCTAGGGGGAGAATCTTCATCACCACTTTCATCAATATTATCAGTTTCAATAATTTCATTCTCTCTAGCCCTAGCAAGTTGTTCATCAAGAAATTCACCTAATGGCACAGTAGTATCAAGCATAGAAGTAGTTTCAACATAAGTATCATGCATAGCAGAAGTGGCATCATCAATAACATGGGACATATCATAATTAATAGCAGAAGCAGGTTTAGGTGTCGCAAGCTTACTCAAAACAGAAGGTGAATCAAGTGCAGAGCTAGATGGCAGTTCCTTACCTCCCCTCGTTGTTGAGGGAAAAATCTTAGTTCTTTCGTCTTTCAAGTTCCTCATAGTGATCAGCAGGTCTAAATCCCAAGTGACTCAAAGAATAGAGCTATGCTCCCCGGCAACGGCGCCAGAAAATAGTCTAGATAACCCACAAGTATAGGGGATCGCAACAGTTTTCGAGGGTAGAGTATTCAACCCAAATTTATTGATTCAACACAAGGGGAGCCAAAGAATATTCTCAAGTATTAGCAGTTGAGTTGTCAATTCAACCACACCTGGATAACTTAATATCTGCAGCAAAGTATTTAGTAGCAAAGTAGTATGGAAGTAACGGTAATGGTGACAAAAGTAACAGTAGTAGTTTTGTAGTGATTATAACAGTGGCAACGGTAAAGTAACTAAGCAAAGATCAATATGTGAAAAGCTTGTAGGCATTGGATCGGGGATGGAGAATTATGCCGGATGCGATTATTCATGCAACAGTTATAACATAGGGTGACAAAGAACTAGCTCCAATTCATCAATGTAATGTAGACATGTATTCCGAATATAGTCATCCGTGCTTATGGAAAAGAACTTGCATGCCATCTTTTGTCCTACCCTCCCGTGGCAGTGGGGTCCTATCGAAAACTAAGGGATATTAAGGCCTCCTTTTAATAGAGTACCGGACCAAAGCATTAACACTTAGTGAATACACGAACTCCTCAAATGTGACAGCCTGATTTTTGGTCCTTTCTTTTTCTTTAGTTTTTCTCAGGTTTTTGCTTGAGTTTTCTTTTTTCGTGGCTTTGTGGTCTAGAAACTGAAGAAGATGCCCTCTTCTTTGTTTCCAGAGTGGCTTGTCATTTCCAAACCCTTCCCTAGACCCTGTCATTTTCATCCTAGCCCAAATCCCAATATTCTTTTTATTGGGAATATTCCTTTTCTATTAAAGGAATAACTCAAATTGCCCTAGGTTGTGAAGCAACCATTATTTCCATCACTCCTAAAATTCCCAAATAATTCTCATAAATTGTTTGGGTCATATCGTTCTCAAATATGGAAAAATATTTCATTTGTCATGTTTATCATCATACTCAAATAATTCATTCCCTATTCTGCCCTAAATGGCACATTGTGAAGCAAGTGCCATTTTCCTTTTCCGAATTGACCCGAAACTCCTTGGAGACCTTTTCCTGTGCATATCATTTCCACATGCCAAAATGCAACCTCATTTGCCTAGTAATTATTTAATTATGATGTTCCAAAGTTTCTATCCAGAAAGAAGCTTTGTGAAGGAGGTGCAAGCTAGGCATATCCAAATGAGTTGCCATTTTGCATGATCCCTCATATCATCATATCATAGGCCTCCACCCAAGTAGAGCTCATATCATGCCTCCATGAGAACTCATCTTCAATTCTTTGATTCTGTCCAAAATTTTAGTTTGTGAAGCAAGTATATTTTATCTTACTCCATTATGGCTGCCAATTTTTCTAGGCCTTCTATTATCCATACAACCTACCTCCACCCATTTTGGGCATGGTTCATCAAGCCATTATTCCTCTAGAAGTTTGCCAATTTTCTGGACAGAAATGATGTTTGTGAAGCAAGTACCATTTTGGCTTGTCCATTTGGTATGAGCTTTTTACAGCATCTTTCTATGTCCATATAATGAGGATTTGCCAAGTTGCATCCCATTACATAACACCATGTGAGTGCATCATCCAAATCTTGATTCTGGACCAATTTTGGGGTTACACAGCAACTATATTAGTTTGTCCTCCATTGTGCTCCAAAACCTCCAGGATTATAGTCCTTCCATAGTTAATCACCCTAGACAACTCCTTTGACCACAATCACTTCCCTGTTGATCGCAAGTGCACGGCAAAGTTTACTGCAGTAAACTTCAGACGATGGTTACCATTTAACCAGAGCCTTTTTCACCGAGCTACCACCGCAGTTACAACCTCCCCTGGATGAACTATCAGCTAGACAACGTTTTGGGTGCTGTAGAGCATTGAATGCCCCGGTTCACATGGTGACTACAACGATGGCAAGCCTGTGCGCGCGCTCTATGCGCAGTGGCCACGTCCAGCGCGCCGTTTCTGCTTCGTCCTCTTCCCTCCCGTCGTCTTCGCGCGCGTGAGCGTGTCCCTTGGCTTCACCTCATCGTCGCCGTTCCCCTGGACCCCTCTCCCCCTCCGTCCGGTTCCTCACCAACGCAAACCGCCGCGTGCCCACGGACGTAAAATGGCGTTTTGGCTCGGTTCATCGCCGTCTTCTTCCTTCCTGCGCCCCCTTGGCCTCCTCCTCCCCGTGAGCTCTCCCCTGTGCCTCCCTCGTCGCCTGCCTCCGAGCTCATGCGCATGCACACACGCGTCCGCGGCGACGACAGTGCGGCACACCCCTCCCCTGCCTATATAAGGCCACCCCGAGCGCGTTTCTCTTCACCACTCGACCTCACGCACTCCTAGCTGCCTCCCCGACCACCCAAATGAGCTCGAGGAGCTCTCATGCCTTGCCATCACCACCATGGCCGCCGCCTCTGCTCCGCCCCGATTCCGGTGACCCAAAGCCCCATTCTCTCTCCCACCAGAGTCTCCGCCTCGGCTCTCCGTTCATCGCCGGAGTCGCCATGACCTTCTCCTCAAATTCCGGCCGAAGCCCCGTCCGCTGCAGCCGCGGTTCTCCTCGACGCCGACCTCCCCTGTATGTCTGGATGGTCTAGGTGGCGCGGCTCGGCCTGTTGATCATGCCGGTAGGTGGCACGTCCCGAACGGTGGCCGGAGTCGCCGGCTATTGCCGTCGGGGCCGGCACCGCTCTCTGCTGCGCGGGATCACGGGAGGTTGAAGAAGAAGAACCTGCCAGGCGGGCCCCGCGTCGCCCTGACCCACCCGTCAGCCGCTCTGGGGGTTGACCCACACGACGCTGACGTGGATAAGTGGTCACATACCCGGCAGAATACGTTTTCCAGGTTAGTAGGGGTATTCTAGTGCTTCCTTGGAACAAAATACGTTTTCCTGATTTGAAAGTGCACTTTGCCTCTGTTTCGGCTAAGAATAAGTTTTCTGCTTGTAGAAGGCGTATTCCAGTGAAAGGCGCTTTCAGTTTTTCTGTCAAGGGCCTGTGTGTGATGATTTTATTACAGATGGGTCCCTGGCAGAAAAACCTTCATATCTTTTTGCTCCCAACTCCAAATCAGGTGATTCCAAAGCCCAGTTCTTTGTTTCGTCGAGCCCGTTCTGATGGAACCATTTTCACCATGTTTTGACATTCTGAAAATGACCATTTTGCCCCTGCTCTTATTCAGCCCCCTTTGAGAGAGTATGTTTTCCGGCGATCATTTCTGTGAGTTTCTCGCACTTTCTTTCGGTGATTTCTTTCACCCCAGGGAAGCCACACCCTCCATTTGCATGATTGCAATGTAGTGACATGGTTTATGTATTTGAACTTCTTTAAAATATAGCACTAGCTATGTATGATTTGTTCATGGCATTTCTCGGATATTGTTTTGATTTTGATATTGCTTGGAGTTCTAGGACTTATATTTTGATGATTATGTGGATGACATGTGCCTTTGGATTCTTAGTGGCTATTATGATTATTTTCATGATGGTATTTGGGATTATTTTGAAGTATTACTTTGGATATTATGATGCCTTCGGATTATTAGTGGCTTTTATGATTAGTTTTATGGTGGTTTTGGATATGATCTTTTGGAGTATTACTTTGGATATTATGATGCCTTCGGATTATTAGTGTCTTTGATGATTAGTTTCATGGTGGTTTTGGATATGATTTCTTGGAGTATTTGCTTTGGATGTCATGCTGCCTTTGGATTATTAGTGGCTAGTAATATTTTCATCATGATGCTAGTTGATATTATATTTTGGAGTATGATGTTGGAGATGATGCTTGCATGTGGATCATAGTTGGATAGCTAGTTCTTGATATTTGATTAGTAGTATTATTGTTCTTGGATTTATCATGATAGAAGTGTTATGCTATCCTTGGAGTATTTTGTTATATCGATAGTATGCTTGGATTATTTGTGGGATATTGCTATGACTTGGATTATAGGTTGATAGATGATATCGGAGTATCAGTCATTACAGTTATATTTTTGGGGATAAATTCTATCATTAAGTTGGTCAGGTGCCACCGAACCGGGCTTTCTCCAGTGCAACCACATTTGCCTTTATGGGAAGGCCCTAGTGCGATGCTATTGCTGTGCCTCTCGCCGGTGCCTCCAACGAGGGAAGGTTATGGGCGCGCTACCCTGATCAGGTAGGCAGACATAAGCCTTGTGTGCCTGTAGTTGGATTTTGCGCGTGTGTGTCCCTGTGTGGGATAGTTTATGTTTTGGCCACGACGGTGGTCATTGTGTCTTTGGTAGAGACGGGGCCACCCAGGACTAGCCCAGTGGGGAGTGAGTCGGAGTGGCCGGGAGAGTGTCATGGCAGTAGATCGGTTTTGTCGGAACGCCATTGGTCCACCCGAATGGGAGTGCGTGGCCATGGGTTCCGTGGTGTGGGTAAAGTGCGCTACCTCTGCAGAGTGTGCTTATTTAATCTATCGATAGCCGCATCCTCGGTAATGGGCATGGGTTCGTACTAGGTCACACCGTTCGATCAACACTCACATGACGGAATGACTTATAGGTGATTTATATGTTGATATTTTGAGCAGTGCAGATTGGCAGGATGTTGATGATTATGTTGGAGACCAAGTGTTGGTCATGGTAGTGATCGCCGGAAAGATCACAGTCTGAGACCAAGTGTTGGTCATGGTAGTGATCGCCGGAAAGATGACCGTTTAGTTTTGATCACGAGGTGATCGAGATGGTATATTGCTTGGCCGGTTAGCCAAGAGAGATATGGTTATGGAGATCTGAGATGGTGATTTATTAGTACTGTATCAGTTTCATACCATGCTTAGTAGTTGCTTCATCATGGTAGATGTTAACTTAATTAACCTGCTTAATGCTATGTTATTGTCTTGCCTTGATGTTTATGGTTGTTGTGAGCTTGCAAGTACATTCAATGTACTGACCTGGCGTGTCATGCCAGATTGCATAAGATGCCATGATTGCTTGCTTGCTTGCCGAGGTTGCCGTCCGTGCGAGCTAGATCGTGTCCCAGCCAGAGTCCCTGCGGAGTGGAGATTCACCACCTTCGTCGTCGTTCCGCTGCTAGAAGTATTCCGCTGCTATGAGTTGTTTCGCTGCTAGCATAGAGCAAGTGTAGTATCGCAGGCGTAGTGTCGCCGTGCTGATGTGCTTCTTTGTAACATCAGACCCTTGTATTGTTATTCTTGTAATAAGAGCTGGTTTGTTCTATGTCGAGCAGTGCCGTATTCCAGAGACTTCTCCTCGATCTTTGGGCTGGAATACGGGGTGTTCCGGTTTCTCTGAGCCGGGGTGCCACATCAAACTACGGTCATCACCGGGACTGGTCCCGATTATTGTCACTTCAGGGTTGCCGGATCATAACACATACTGGGTGACTATTGACTTGCAAGATAGGATCAAGAACTCACATATATTCATGAAAACATAATAGGTTCAGATCTGAATTCATGGCACTCGGGCCCTAGTGACAAGCATTAAGCATAGCAAAGTCATAGCAACATCAGTCTTAGAACATAATGGATACTAGGGATCAAAACCTAACAAAACTAACTCGATTACATGATAAATCTCATCCAACCCATCACCGTCCAGCAAGCCTACGATGGAATTACTCACGCACGGCAGTGAGCATCATGAAATTGGTGATGGAGGAAGGTTGATGATAATGATGGCGACGAATTCCTGTCTCCGGAGCCCCAAACGGACTGCAGATCAGCCCTCCCGAGAGAGTTTAGGGCTTGGCGGTGGCTCCGTATCGTAAAACGCGATGAATCCTTCTCTCTGATTTTTTTCTCCCCGAACGTGAATATATGGAGTTGGAGTTGATGTCGGTGGAGCACCAGGGGGCCCACAAGGCAGGGGCGCGCGCCCAAGGGGGTACGCGCGCCCCCACCCTCATGGACAGTGTGTGGGCCCCTGGCCTTGATTCTTTTGCCAGTATTTTTATTAATTCCAAAAATATTCTCCGTGAAGTTTCAGGTCATTCCGAGAACTTTTGTTTCTGCACAAAAATAACACCATGGCAAATCATACAAGTTAGAGTCCAAAACAAGGGCAAAAGTGTTTGGAAAAGTAGATATGATGGAGACGTATCAGCGTGTTCTGTGAGGATTTCATGATGAGAGACTTCTTGCAATCCCTGCTAGGACGTTCCTGCCTGGGCAGATCATCCATATCCTCATTAGCATGCTGATAGCCCGATTCGTCATATGGTTGACTCATCATATCTAAGTCAACGTTATAGGCGTTTGTATTGAGGAAACCCATTGGGTCCTTCGTCTCATCATCCATTCTCTGTTCTACGGGACCGATTACATCAGCCAGTACTATTGGACCCCCTTCATCACATCGTCCACTGCTCTCACCCGGCACTACAGGAGCTGGTAATTGCGTAGGCGGCGTGGTGGTCTCCATACATGCTTGTTGATGTGTGGTTATTGGTGTGCTGTCGGCTGGCTCCAGACGAAGAAGATTCTTCGGCCATAGCAGCACCCAACCCTTGCAGCTTCCAATCTGCGGCGAGGTCTCATCGTCCTCTCCCCTAGACGTAATGGAGGAGGCAAATCCTCGTGCCCCGATTTCACACTCGACAAGGTAACCCTGAAGTGCCCAGCGGGCATTGGCTCGTTGTGGAACGTGATATCCAAGGGCATCATTACCACCCCCTTCCCCATGTCCACCTTCTGTCCTTTGATCAAGTAGAGTACGGTGCACAGGGTTTTGTCAGCCTGCAAACACATGTCTGCGGCGTAAAACACCTGAAAGGCAAAGGAAATGGAATATTCTAGATATATATGTTTGTGCGACATGTAATTACTGTGAGGGCGTCGAGCTCAACCAAAGATGAAGGCCCGCCTAGCGCGCCCAAGACTGACGACGGGCAGTTATGAGTGGGTGTGGGTGCGGGTGCGAGAGCAGGCCAAGTTGCGTGAGCAAGTGATGGTGTGGTGGTGCTGTTGTTCACGGAGTTGCTCGCGAGGAAATTGGGCAACGGGAAATCATGTACCGTCTTGTCTAGATTTTCCTTCGTCCAGTTGATGATAGCCGGGAAAAAGTTAGTAGCAAATCATTTCTCCAGGCAGTTACAGCTGCATTGACTGCCTGCTGTAGCAACTCATTTTTCTCCTCTGCTGTTTTTTTCGCGTCCTCATTTGCTTTTTTTCTCGAACGCAAGCTTCACCTTCTCGTTGATGTCCACCAGACTAAACTTCTTTTTCTGCTTCTTGGCCTGCGGGCCCTTGTTGTAAAACACCTTCCACGTGGCGTCGGAGACGTCCATATTGCGGCCGCTAGCCCAAAGGGAGTCCCTTAAGTTCGTTCAAGGCCCGGTTGAGAGGGGTGTCCCACTTGGGCCGCATCGAAGAAGTAGGGCTTTCGGCTGCAAGCTGGTGTTGCTTCTCCTGCAGAAGGAACGTGAACCGTTTACGAATGTGTAGTCGAGTTGATCTGGAGCTAAATGTAAGGTGGTAAAATAATAATTACCAGTATTCTAATCAATCTCCTCGTGATCTGGTCTGTGCAAAAAACCTTATTTTCCTTGTCCCACTTGTAGAGGGCCCTGATGAAGTCACGCTCCAAGGGGTTGGTGAACTTCGCGAAGGCGTCTGCGAGACCCGCGGCTTCATGTTCCGCGTCCTCCTTATCCCATATGGGCCTTTTACCGAGGTAGCCACGGCTTCCGAGGCGATGCTTCCCCGTGTTCCTTTGCTGAAGGCTCTTGAATTTCGCGGCCTTAGCCTTGGCTGCCTCGGTAGCGCAAGTGTGCTTGAACTTCTTGAACTCCTCTTCCGTAAGTGAAGGATTTTCCTCCAGAATCTTGGACAGGGGTTCCTCAGCGTCAATAGCTCATTTCACCCTCCCTTTCCAGGAGGCCAAATCATTGCTGAACATGCCCATGGCGTGATTGTTAATCTTTTTCATCTTCGGATCATCCCACGGTTGTTCTATGTTATCATCCCGGTCGGGGAACTTCAATCTCTTGTGCAACTTCGTCAGGAGCAACTACCTCAAATGTTCTTTACTCCTTAAGTCATCGTCGTTGATGCTCGCGCCTTCCCGTAGGATGCATCCTACTTGGTTCCCATATCACTTGCGAGGTTCTTCCGGCTCTAATGGCTCAAACTTGCCAGGTGCCATCTTTGTGATCACCAGTCGTCCAATGCTGAGTTTGTTAGGTTTCGTATCCTCTACTTCTTCTGTTCGGTAGCGGAATCGGTGCCGGTACCTTCCCCACCGGTATCATCCCCGCCGGTACCTTCCTCGCCGGTCTCGGCGCCGCCATCGCTGCGGGCGCCGTCGGTGTTGATGTCGGCATCAGTACCATCATCGAGGCAGACCTACAAACCTTGACTATGCTTAGCAGACAAAAAGTCGAGGTACTCTTGTTCACCCTCATAATCCATCTCGTCTGCATCTTGGTCAGAAGGCCTGGTTTCTTCGTTGTTCGACATGTTTCCTATGATTAAGTCTCCTCGTTTAATTCTAAAACTATGAAAAAAATGAGAAATGACATAAAAGAGATCTATGTTTGCCGGAATGTCATTCCCAGCAACTCCCGACACTCGATATGCCTACTATCTAGCACAAGTCATGCCAAAATTCACGGAAAATTTCGGCATGACCTTTGCTAAAAAGTGGACATATCGAGCGCCTGAAATTCATCGGAACGGAAACGAATCAACATTCTAGCATAACATAGGCCACTCGGATCATTTGTGCTGCACATAATCATCATTTCCCAAATATGACATGTCTAAAACATCACATGTCCACATATCACATGTCCACTTCAAATTTGCATATAAAAAGGAAGAAAATATAGAACTTGAAGAAAAATGCAAGAAAAATATAGAACTTGAAGAAATTTTTTGCTTTAACAAGGGATCTTGATTTGGACAATTGCTTAAACTAATTCTATTTTTTAATACTAATTCTAATTAACTAACTAGCACTATAAAATTTAAATAGCAACAATTACTTAAACTAAAAAAGGCAAGAAACCTATATAATCAATTCTTCCTTTTCTTATAACTACAATTGCTTAAACCTAAATTTCTGTCCTATTTTGAAACCTATGGTTCATAAAAACCTAGCTAAATTCATAACTAAATAGATAAACTAATTAACCTACTGCCCTAACTAAAACCTAAGTAAATTAACCAAAGAACCGTAGCTAGCAGAGAGAGGAGGAGCGGTGGGGGGCTTACAGAGGGTGCAGCGGCGAGGAGGCAGGCCCGATGACAGCTGAGGTTGGGAGGGGATGAAGCAGAGGAGGGAGGCGTGGCGCATCGGGGTCGTGGCGGGGGTCGAGGGCGAGCGCCGGGATGGGGGTGAGCGCTGGGGTCGGGGACAAGCGCGGGGACGGGGGCGAGTGTCGGGACGGGGCCGAGCGTCGGGGTCGGGGGCGAGCGCAGGGGTGCGGCGACGGAAGGGCTCTGGAGGTGACGACACGGGGGAATAGAGAGTGGGGATTTGGGGGGAAAAGCAGAGGCGAGAAGAAGAAGAGAGAGTGAGGATTTGGGGGTTAAGTCGACGTAGCAGTAGCGCGTTTCGGACAAAAGCGCAATAGGTAAGTTAGCTATAGTGCTTTTATCCTAAAAGCGCTACTGCTATTACAGGTAGCTACATCATTTTTATCCAGAAACCGCTACTGCTAGCATGACTAGCTGTAGATATTTTTTAGAAAAGCACTACTACTATAACCAGTACCTATAGCAGTTTTCTTGTTTATTTCTTCTATTTTCTCTCATTTTACTTTTCCTTTTTTCCGAAAGCAGTGAATGAAGGGAAGGTGATACAATGTATATAACTAAGGCGATATATATTGCATCATTTGACGGTTATGTATGTATACAAAATAGGAACATATATATATTACATCATTTGACCCATGCATAATGGCTAAGTGTGTACACAAAATAGGAACATATATATTACATCATTTGACCGATAACATACGGTTCCTCAGCGTTGACGTTTTTGCTTTTGAGTGAGCTTCTTTCCCTTCTTGTTCGTTGAAGAATAATTGAGCCCCTCATTGTGACTTTTCGTTTTACATGGAGTATGATTTTTCTTATGTAATGTAGCATTGATTCTTCTTTTGATGTATACTTCGTCGTCATCGTCATCTTCCCTCATTGGGTTGCCGTACTGGTCGTAGTCTTCCTCATTGGCGACTCCATCCATTCCAATGATGTTCGTTTTGCCTCTCCTCACGACAACATGGCTGGGATTGCGTGGGTCGGTTATGAAGAAGCATTGTGTCACGTGCTTCGCGTGTACCCATGTCTTGTTTTTTGCGATAGCGTTCGAGGTAGCGCTCTTAGCGTCGGGTATAGTCATGGTAGTGAAAACCGGTTTTCTCTTTCGACATTCTTAGCCCACCTGACACGGAACATCGTCGCGTTGTGCAGTCCGGAGTAGTCAAGCTCCCAGATCTCCTCGACCCTTCCGTAAAATCTCTCAGTTGTGCCGTTGTCGCTGCCGGTCATGCATTCCATCGTCACCCCTGAGTTCTAATCATCACTGCCCATATCTTTGGCCTCTGTGTAGAACGTGTATCTGTTGATATTGTATGACTGATAGGTGACGAGGTTGGGTGAGGGGCCATGTGCTAAGGCGTATATGAGCAATTCGTCCTTAGAGCCCTCTTCTGGGGGATTAGCAATAATATGCTCTTTGAACCAATGCAGGAAAGTGGAGTTGTGCTCTCTAGTAACTTCGGCGTCCGTCCTGCATACCCCCGGTCACGATACTTCTTTGCGATAATTTCTTTGTGTAGTGCCACGAAAGGATCTACCTCATCTAGGTGTTGTAGCACTACCAAGTTTGCTCCCTCAAAGTCATTGCGTCGATCTGAGTATGCCACGTGCAGTTCCCTGCGACCATTGGAGTGACCTTCTCCTTCAAGCCTCCCATCGTGCATGTTAACGGGCAAGCCAACACCAACCCCACGCGACTGGTCTGCACCATATAGAAAATTCTCACAGAAAGAGATGCACTCTTGTGTCAGATAGCCCTGGATGACGCTTCCATCCGGACAGGACATGTTACGAACGAATCCTTTGACGATCCCATTCATCCTCTCAAACGGCATCATGTTGTGCAAGAATGACGGCCCCAGCTCTATTATGTCGTCCACAATATGGACACACAGATGCACCATGACGTCAAAGAACGCGGGCGGGAAGTACATCTCAAGCTCATTCAGTATCACAACGATCTCTTCCTGTAGCCTTCGGAGCTGCTTCACACTGATCGACTTTCGAGAGATGACGTCGAAAAAGTTGCAGAGACCAATAAGCGTGTCACGGACATGCTTGTCCATTATCCCTCTAAGGGCAACAGGTAGTATCTGCGTCATTATCACATGACAGTCATGGGACTTCATCCCGCAGAACCTTTTCTTGCCCGTGTCTAGATATCTGTTTATCTTGCCACAGTAATTGGAACTAACTTTTACTCCGGTAAGGCACTTAAAGAATTGATCGATCTCATCCTCACTTAAGGTGAAGCAAGAAGGGGGGCAATAGTCCTCTTCCTTTACTTTTTTGCCCTTCTTCTCCCGTGCCTCTGTGACAAACATGTATCATCACGGAAGCATGTATCATCACGGAAGTGTATTTTTTTTGTAGTGTTCGGTGGGGGGATGTCATGTTGCACAAAGAGCAGAAGAGCGGTGGGCAGCACGACAAAGATCACACGAGCCATTTTACCCAGGTTCGGGCTGCCGTGAGGCATAAAACCCTACTCCTGCTTTGGTGGATTGATGGTGGAAAAATGGTGGTGGTCGTAGCGCGTTTGCCCGGCAAGGTTGCCTTAGGGCGAAACAGCTACGAGCGTACGAAATATGAGGGGGTGGATTCGCTAACACAGGGTCCAACCCTTTCTAAGGTTGCCATGGGCCTCCTTTTATAGGTTAAGGGGTCACCACAGTGGCAAATCAGTCATTATGCACTGATAAGATAGCAAATAGTGCTATCATACCTAACTATGCAGGCTGACAGGGCGCATTAAATACGCCGCTCGACGTCACATCATTTCTTTCTAGGCAAGCCTTGCTGGCCTATCTTGCCAGCTTCGCACCTGATCGCTTGACATGTCGCAGGACGGGGGTGATACGTCTCCAATGTATCTATAATTTTTGATTGTTCCATGCTATTATATTATCTGTTTTGGATGTTTAATGGGCTTATTTATACACTTTTATATTTTTTTGGGGACTAACCTATTAACCGGAGGCCCAGGCCAAATTGTTGTTTTTTTGCCTATTTCAGTGTTTCGAAGGAAAGGAATGTCAAACGGAGTCCAAACGGAATGAAACCTTCGGGAACATGATTTTCTAAACAAACATGATCTAGAGTACTTGGAGTGGATGTCAAGCAATAAACGAGGAGGCCACGAGGCAGGGGGCGCACCTACCCCCCTGGGCGCGCCCTCCACCCTCGTGGCTCCACCGACCTACTTCTCCCTCCTATATATACCTACGTACCCCCAAACGATCAGAAGCAACCACGAAAACCTAATTCCACCGCCGCAACCTTCTGTACCCGTGAGATCCCATCTTGGGGCCTTTTCCGGTGTCCTGCCGGAGGGGGCATTGATCATGGGGGGCTTCTACATCAACACCATAGCCTCTCCGATGATGTGTGAGTAGTTTACCTCAGACCTTTGGGTCCATAGTTATTAGCTAGATGGCTTCTTGTCTCTCTTTGGATCTCAATACAAAGTTCTCCTCGATTCTCTTGGAGATCTATTCGATGCAATCTTCTTTTGCGGTGTGTTTGTCGAGATCCGATGAATTGTGGGTTTATGATCATGATTATCTATGAACAATATTTGAATCTTCTCTGAATTCTTTTATGTATGATTGGTTATCTTTGCAAGTCTCTTCGAATTATCAGTTTGGTTTGGCCTACTAGATTGATCTTTCTTGCAATGGGAGAAGTGCTTAGCTTTGGGTTCAATCTTGCGGTGTCCTTTCCCAGTGACAACAGGGGCAGCAAGGCACGTATTGTATTGTTGCCATCGAGGATAAAAAGATGGGGTTTATATCATATTGCATGCGTTTATCCCTCTACATCATTTCATCTTGCTTAAAGCGTTACTCTGTTCTTATGAACTTAATACTCTAGATGCATGCTGGATAGCGGTCGATGTGTGGTGTAATAGTAGTAGATGCAAAATCGTTTCGGTCTACTTGTCACAGACGTGATGCCTATATACATGATCATACCTAGATATTCTCATAACTATGCTCAATTCTATCAATTGCTTGATAGTAATTTGTTCACCCACCATAATACCTATGCTATCTTGAGAGAAGCCACTAGTGAAACCTATGCCCCCCGGGTCTATTTTCCATCATATTAATCTCCCGTTATTTCCATTACTATTTACTTGCTTTCTTTACTTTTACTCTTTATCATAAAAATACCAAAAATATTATCTTATCATCTCTATCAGATCTCACTCTCGTAAGTGACCGTGAAGGGATTGACAACCCCTTTATCACATTGGTTGCGAGGTTCTTATTTGTTTGTGTAGGTGCAAGGGACTTGAGCGTGACCCCCTACTGGATTGATACCTTGGTTCTAAAAAACTGAGGGAAATACTTACGCTACTTTACTGCATCACCCTTTCCTCTTCAAGGGAAAACCAACACAGTTCTCAAGAGGTAGCAGGGTGTCGTTTGTAGGTATCTCCTGTAGAAAGAGGCCGCCATGTGGAAATGGCTGCCGCTTAGTCACTTTGCGGCTTGACACCACAATGATTGACGACGTGCGTCGTGGTGAGGTGGGTTGGTGAGGTGGTTCCGCCTTCGCGAGTCCCGGCGGGCCCTGCCGAGGCGTCTTGTGGGTTTTCTTCCGGGGGTAACACCGTCCTCGCCAGGCTCGCCTGACCGACAATGGAGGCTTTACTCCTGGTGGTTTTCTTACTCCTCTGGATTGGCCTTGGTCCTCTTAATCTGCATGTTGTTGCTTTCAAGATCTTGGTCTCTTGTACTTTGGCTTGGTCTGGTGCTATAATCTTGCTCCCGTGCCTCTGCACAGTCTGGGCAACAGACCCTGGGTCTGTTGCACCGACACCATTCCGAGACATATTGCTATGAAACTTCCACCGTTTCGTTTATTATGTCATGCTTCATCATTGTCATATTGCTTTGCATGATCATGTAGTTGACATAGTATTTGTGGCAAAGCCACCGTTCATAATATTTATACATGTCACTCTTGAGTCATTGCACATTCCGGTACACTGCCGGAGGCATTCATAGAGCCAAATTTTGTTCTAAGTATTGTTTTGTAATTCTTGAGTTGTAAGTAAATAAAAGTGTGATGATCTTCAATATTAGAGCATTGCCCCATGTGAGGAAAAATAAAAGAGGCCAAAGAAGCCAAAGAAGGAGAGGCCAAAGAAGCCATTAAAAGAGAGAGAGAGAGAGAGAGAGAGAGAGTGAGAGAGAGAGAGAGAGAGAGAGAGAGAGAGAAGGGGCAATGTTACTATCCTTTTTCCACAACTGTGCTTCAAAGTAGCACCATGATCTTCATGATAGAGAGTCTCCTATGTTGCCACTTTCATATACTAGTGGGAATTTTTCATTATAGAACTTGGCTTGTATATTCCAACGATGGGCTTCCTCAAATTGCCCTAGGTCTTCGTGAGCAAACAAGTTGGATGCACACCCACTTAGTTTTCTTTTGAGCTTTCATAAACTTATAGCTCTAGTGCATCCGTTGCATGGAAATCCCTACTCACTCACATTGATATCTATTGATGGGAATCTCCATAGCCCGTTGATACTCCTAGTTGATGTGAGACTATCTCCATATTTTTGTCTTCTCCACAACCACCATATTATATTCCACCTATAGTGCTATGTCCATGGCTCACTGTCGGTGTACAAAAGGAGGGGCGCACTTTTGTACCCCTTTACCTGTGCACGGGCAGTCGGAGCCGCGCCCACGGTCACACCAAGCAGAACAGGGGAGGTGAGCCAAGGTAAGACCAAAGCCCAAGATAATCAGAGCAACGCCAAGGCCAAGACCACAAAGAGCAGAGGGACGAAGCAGGTTCCCCCGGTAAGACCCTTGCCGGGGCAGCATGCCCCACACCAACAGAGCGAGCCACCCTTGAGCCCACGGTCTCCAACATCACGTTGGGCCAGGGCTCGGCAGGCACCTCCATGGTGGCATGCAGATCTTTGTGATGACAAGGAACACTCAAGATCAGATGAGGATTAGAAGACGGCGATCCTTGGCAAGATCCTTGCGGGGAAGGCCACCAGACCCCCGGCAAGGTCCTTGTCGGGGACGACAGCGCGCCACGGCAAGACCCTTGCTGGGCCACACGACAAGACCCTTGTTGGGCCACCCGGCAAGGCCCTCACCAAGGACGCCAGCGCGGCCACCGCGAGGCCTGCGCCAACCAAGTTTCCACCGCCGCTCCATGCAGCTGCCAGCCCAACCAGCTGGGCAGGCACCTGCGTGGCAACATGCAGCTCCCAGGCCAAATCATCAAGCGCCTGCGTGGCGGCATGCAGATCTTCATAGAGGCTCCACCACCGCGCCACCTCAGCTACCTGCCTGCCTATGTGGCGCCGCATGCGTCGCTGGCCAGGGCGCGTGTCGAAGCAAGGGGAGCGGCGACGGACGGGACGGGCCTCGCCCCGTCCCCAATAAAGCAAGGGGACACCTAAGCTACGCACTAAATGTGTCTTGTCCTGTAATACGAGCGATAAGCTCATAGCACTGTGCGCCTTTCCACCTCCTGTGTGCCACTGTGGCATCCCCTTTCGACTATAAAAGGAGGCCCATGGCATACTTGGAGAGGGATTCGACTCTTTGAAACCACACACTCACCATAGCTAGTTCGAGAGCTCAAGAACTCTCTGAAGTACACCCACCAAAGCAGGACTAGGGTTTTACGCATGCTCGCGGCCCGAACCTGGGTAAACGATCCTTGTGCTGGTTACTAATCCTGCCCTTCTTGCAACCCTGCGCCCCGACAACCGTAGTAGGGATTCTTGTGATCCCATAGGTGTCGTTTCCCCGACAACTTTGGCGCGCCAGGTAGGGGGCGCAATTGTGAGAATCTGGTCTAGTAGTTAGCCTAGCAGTTCTTCGTCGCCATGGCTCCTAAGAAGAAGACGACCATGGCGATCGGCTCGTTTGGAGTCGAACTACCCGTGCCGGTGCGGACGAGCAGTGGACCGGTCACGGACAGGACCCGGGCCGCGGCCCGCGAACACCAGCATCGCCCTGGGAGTCAGAGCCTGGCGAGCGGCGTCGTTCGCGCGCCAGACGACCGGCCGCACGTCGCCAGATTGAAAGACGGAGCTGGACCCCCCACAGGCGGCGCCGGGCCCTCCAGGAGTGTTGTTGTGCCACCCTCGGGCGGCACAGCGACCTCCAAGACGCCCACGCCGGCGACCACTGCGCGCTCTTCCCATGGTGTGCGCGACGAGCGGCGTCACCACGCCAGTGACCTTGGGCACCATCGTGAGAAGAGCCCTGTGCGTCGTCCACGGGATGAAGGAGTTCAGCTTGCCCGCCGAAGTGCTGGCAAAAATGGCATGCAGCCGCTAGATCGTAACGGAGCTCCTTCTAACGTGGTTAGAAGTCGAAGCGCGCCGCGATCCACGCAGCTGTCGCCGCCGCCCACGCCAGTAGAAGCTTTGGCGTGCGCGCAGCTGCTACTCGACTTCCCTCCTGCTCCAGAGAAGCTCGACGAGTGGAGGGCCACCATCCGGAGCCTCATCGCCGTCGCCAACAAAGACGATCCGCGATCGGCAGGGCCCTCGGGTCGGTGCTCCACCGAGCCACCTCGTGCTGGCGCTGGGAGGACCAGGGGAGCTACGGCCACGGTGCACTCTCCTCCTCCTCGCCAGCCGCCGCGGGCGTTTGCCCGTCGTGACGACGCTTGTGATAACATCTCTATACCATCGTCCGACCCGCGGACCCACCGCGACCAGCACCAAGTTCTTCAAGAACGAGTTCACGAAGACGCTTGGACCACCATCGCGCGCCGGTGCGATACACGCCACCAGTCGGACAAGCGGGTGGGACCCACTATGGACCACCCATCACCGAAGGGCTCCGGCGGCCTGCCTTACGAGGTGGGCTGCCCGGCTTTCACCCATGAGCTGCGGCAGTTCCAGTGGCCGTCCCACCGCATGTTCAAGCCCGACATCGGCGAGAAGTACACTGGCAAGACCCATACGTCCGAGTTCCTCAGCATCTACACCATCGCGATGTAGGCTGCTGGAGCTCGCGACGACAAGGTGGTTGCCAACTATTTCCCGCTGGCACTGAACCCCGATGTTTTGTCTTGGTTAATGCACTTGCCGGCGGATTCCATTTCCTCTTGGTCGGATCTGTGCCATGAGTTCGTTGGCGCCTTCACAGAAGGCCACCAAGCTCATGGCCAGGCCAGTGATCTGCATATCATTCCCCAGAAGGAAGGGGAAACCCTACGCAAGTACATCCAGAGATTCAGCCGGGTGCAGTACAACATCCCCGATGTTCATCCCGCCGCTGTGATCAGCGCGTTCCATCAGAACATGCGCAACCGCAAGATGCGCGAAGAGATGGCGATGACCAAGGTTAAGGATGTGGCCAAGCTCTACGTTCTGGCCGATAGGTGTGCCCGGGCTGAAGAGGGAAGGAAGTACCCCGGCGAAGATGCCTGTGCGGAAACTGACTCTACCGACGAGGACGCCGCCACCCCGACGAAGAAGAGCCGGCGTCGCAATAGGAAACGCAAAGGCAAGGCCGTGCTTGCCGTTGAAGGATCTGGCGACACCGGCGCTGCCAAGAAGGTCAAGGCAGACGCCCCCGGCAAGGAGATTGCCGGGTGCACCGCCTGCCGGGCCTTGGCGGCTACCGACAAGCCAGGAAGCTCCGGCAAGCAATACTCCAAGATCCACCGCACCAAGGGCCATGACCTCCAGAACTGCTGACAAGACGAGCTGCTTGCTGAGAAGCAAAAAGCTAAGTATGAGATGCGGGACAAGGAGAAAGACCAGGATGGTGCCGAGGGATCCGGCAAGAAGCGTGGCGGCCAAGGAGGCCGCCACGCCAAGGACAACCAGCAAGAGAGGCCCGCAGGGGGCCGTGACAAGAAACAAGAAGACGATGATCACGACGAGGACGATGAGTCCGGTGAGCAAGAGTTCTAGAAGGCTACAGAGGCCATGTGTCTCGATGGTGGCGCCTTGCTGCATACTTTTCACCGCCAGCTCAAGTAGTGGGCACGTGAGATTAGAGCGGTGGAGCCGTCGTTCGACGCTCAGAAGCCACTGAAGTGGTCCAGCACGCCCCTCATCTTTGACGCCGAGGACCACCCTGACCGCACGACCACGGTCGGGTATTTGCCATTGTTGGTCTCACCAACGATACGCAACCTCAGGGTGAACAAGATGTTGGTTGATGGCGGGGCCGGCCTGAACTTGATCTCGCCTGTCATGATCAGAAGATTGCAAATCCCTGATGGAGACCTTGAGGAAATGGGCACGTTTCAAGGGGTCAATCCGGGGAGGAGGCAGCCAAAGGGTAAGGTCACACTGCCCGTGACGTTTGGAGGGGAGTTGAACTACAGGACGGAGAGGATCATCTTCGACGTGGCCGAAATCCCCTTGCCCTACAACGGGATCCTCGGCCGCCCGGCACTAGCCAAGTTCATGGCAGCCTCACACTACGCCTACAACATGCTAAAGATGCCCGGGCCGTTGACTATCATCTCCGTCCCCTCCGACAAGAAGGACACGCTGATCTGCGCTGACCAACTTTACCGGGAGGCAGTCGCAGCAGCTGCCGTCAAGGCACCCGCTCCTGCCGCTGAAGGCCCGGGAGGGAACAAGAAGCCTGGCAAGACCTCTCGCACCCACTCCGGCAAGCGCACCTCCTCGGAGTGTTGTGCTACCGTCGAGGACGTGCCAGAGAGCTCTACCGGCAAGTGCAAGAAATCTAGAGCTAAGCCGCCGCAGACCAAGAAGGTGCCCGTTAGGGAGGATGGCACGGGAGGGGCCTTCACCATAGGCTCCACCCTCGACAACAAATAGGAAGGCACGCTCGTCACCTTCCTGCGGGCGAATGTCGACGTGTTTGCATGGCAAGCATCCGACATCCCCGGTGTTCCCAGGGAGGTGACTGAGCACCACCTAGCTGTCTGCCCTCATGCGCGGCCCATCAAGCAGAAGGTCAGAAAGCATGCTCTGGAGAGGCAGGAGTTCATCACAGAGGAGATCAGGAAGTTGGAAGCGGCAGGTTTGGTGAGAGGAGTGCTCCACCCGACGTGGTTGGCCAATCCGGTAGTGGTGCGCAAGGCGAATGGGAAGTGGAGGTTGTGTATTGATTACATAGATATCAATAAGGCTTGTCATAAGGACCCCTTCCCGTTGCCGCGCATCGACCAGATTGTTGACTCCATGGCCGGGTGTGATCTGTTATCATTCCTCGACGCCTACTCGGGCTACCAACAAATCTTCATGACAAGAGAGGATGAAGAAAAGACAGCATTTATCACCCCATGTGGTACGTATTGCTTTTTACGGATGCCTTTCGGGTTGAAGAGTGCTGGCTCGACGTTTGCAAGAGCAGTCCAAATTGGTTTTGAACCTCAGCTCCATAGAAATATGGAGGCATACATGGATGACATAGTGGTCAAAACCAAGGACGGGCCAACTCTTGTGCAAGATCTGGAAGAGACATTTGCCAACCTGCGCAAGATCAACCTCAAGCTGAACCCTGAGAAGTGTGTCTTCGGCGTTCCGTCCGGCAAGCTTCTCGAGTTCTTTGTGTCGCAGCACGGGATCGAGGCAAACCCAGACAAAATTAAGGCTATTGAGCAGATTGAGGTGCCCAAGCGGATCAAGGATGTGCGTCGGCTCACCGGCTGCGTCGCCGCCATGAGCCGATTCATCTCCAAGTCCGCCGAGCGCGCCCTTCCTTTCTTCAAAATCTTGAAGAAGGCAGGCCCAATGGAATGGACCCCAGAAGCCGAGGCAGCGTTGCAGGATCTGAAGGAATACCTTTCCTCCACGCCAATACTGGTTGCGCCTAAACCACAAGAGCCGTTGCTGCTGTATCTAGCGGCGATGAATCAAGTGGTTAGTGTCGCGCTAGTGGCGCAGAGAGAGGTTGACGAAGAGGCACTGGCGGCGGTAGAACCAGTAGATGGAAAGCCAAAGATCCCCCCGGCAGGGCCTGGTGCCGGCAAGGCAGGGCCCCCGGTAGGATCTGGCGCCACCGAGGCAGTGCTTGCGCAGTCAGGTGAGGTGGTGCGGAAGAAGAAGATGATGCAGCACCCGGTTTACTTTGTCAGCTCCCTCTTGCAGGGAGCTAGGTCGAGGTACTCCGGTGTGCAAAAATTGCTCTTCGGCCTCCTTATGGCCTCGAGGAAGCTACGTCATTACTTCCAAGCCCACGAGATCACTGTCGTCACCCGCCTCCCATTGCAACAGATACTGCATAACCCAGATGCAACTGGAAGGATTGTGGAATGGGCCTTGGAGTTATCAAGTTTCGGTTTGAAGTTTGAAAGTACCTCGACAATCCAGAGCAGAGTTCATTGCAGAATGGACCTCAACGCCTGACGAAGAAATCCAGGAGACCACTCTCCCCGGCAAGGAGGCAGACCGCGGCTGGATCATTTACTTTGATGGGGCTTTCTCGCTACAAGGCGCCGGTACCGGTGTGCTGCTCATCGCACCCACCGGAGAGCACCTCAAGTACATGATCCAGATGCACTTTCCTCGGGAGATGTCCACAAACAACACTGCTGAGTACGAGGGATTGCTCGCCGGTCTCAGGATCACGGCAGACCTCGGGGTTAAGAAGCTCATCATCAGGGGTGACTCGCAGCTTGTTGTTAGGCAGGTCAACAAGGATTACCAGAGCCCATTGATGGAGGCTTACGTAGATGAGGTGAGGAAGTAGGAGGAACGCTTTGATGGTATCCAAGCAGAGCACATCCCCCGAATGGAGAACAACATTGCCGATTACCTGTCAAAGCGTGCTGCATTCAAGCTACATGTGGAACCAGGTACCTTTTTGCTCCGGTTAACTCAACCATCCGTCGAACCATCAACGGGGCAGAACAAGTGGAGGAAGTCAGGTCCCGGCAAGTACTTTCCTACCGAGCCCCCTGGGGCTGCCGGCAACGGTACTGTCGCGGACGCTGAGCCGGCCAAAGGGCAACTGGCTCCGGTAGGGCGTCAAGCCCTGGCCGTGGATACAGCCGCGCCCATGGCTGAGGAAATGCCTTTGGTCCTTGCCGTCGAGCCCCAGGCTCCAGCGTGGGCACATCATACCGTCCAATTCCTCCAAACAGGGGAGGTTCCTAAGGAGCAGGAAGAAGCAGAAAAAGTAGCCCGCCGGTCCGCCCTGTACCAGTTCGCCGATGACATCCTCTACAGGAGAAGGCCGAACGGTGTGAAATTGAAGTGCATCCCCTGGGAGGAAGGACTGGAGCTGTTGGTAGAGATACATGGAGGCATATGTGGCTCCCACGTAGGGTCGAGGGCCCTTGCCGGAAAGGCGTTCCGGCAAGGTTTCTTTTGGCCCACCGCCCTCTAGGATGCGACGGCACTAGTAACCAAGTGTGAAGCGTGTCAGTCCCATTCAAAGAAGCTTCATCAACCAGCTCAAGCCCTTCAAACAATCCCTCTCTCCTGGCCATTCTCGGTCTGGGGGCTCGATATACTGGGCCCTTTCCCCCGCGCTGTCGGGGGCTTTGAGTACCTGTACGTTGCAATCGACAAGTTCACAAAGTGGCCGGAAGTGGAAGCAGTGAGAAAGGTGACTGCTCAGTCAGCTGTCAAGTTCTTCAAGGGACTGGTCTGCCGTTTTGGTGTGCCAAACAGAGTCATCACCGACAACGGCACGCAGTTCACAAGCCACACCTTCACGCAATACATTCAAGACCTCGGCAGCAAGGTCTGTTTTGCTTCCGTGGCACACCCACAGAGCAACGGCCAAGCGGATAGGGAAAATGCTGAAGTGTTGCGACGCCTAAGGACGAAGACCTTTGACAAGCTGCACAAGAGTGGAAGGCGCTGGATTGATGAGTTGTCGGTGGTTCTTTGGTCGATCAGGACGACACCAAATCGAGCCACCGGTCAGACACCCTTTGCCCTAGTATATGGGGCGGAGGCAGTTCTCCCCACGGAACTCATATACGGGTCAGCTCGAGTGCTTGCTTATGATGAGCTTGAGCAAGAGTAGTTGCGCCAAGATGACGCGATGCTCCTTGAGGAAGATCGTCTTCGGGCGGCTGTGAGAGCAGCACGCTACCAGCAAGCCTTGCGCTGCTATCATAGCCGCATGGTTCGTGCCCGAAGCTTTGAGGAAGGCGACCTTGTTCTTCGGCGCGTTCAGTCGGCCAAGAATTCCAACAAGTTGACGCCGAAGTGGGAAGGCCCTTATCGGGTATACGAGTCACCAAGCCCGGCGCAGTCCACCTGGAGACCGAAGATGCTGTCCCAGTGAGGAACTCCTAGAACATCGAGCATCTTCGCAAGTTTTACCCGTAAGGTGCGGCTTGCCGAGCCTCCCGGCAAGCCACCTTTTGTACAAGCTTTGCCGGCAAGGCATGTAACCCTTCGTACAAAGCTAGGTGCAGACCTTGAGCATAACTAAATGAAGCGTTGGCACCCTAAGTTATAGCATGCATGCTAGGTCGAGTCTCTTCCTTGGTTAGGGTTGATAGTTCTTAGCGGCGACTAACCCCTAGCCTAGAGGTCGAGTGCGCATCTATCTGCTTCTTTTCTGTCCTCCTTTGGTTCGCAGGGCACATGAGTACTTCTGCTGAGCTACTTAGAAGAAAGGAAATGGACCGGCGTCCCGACCCCGGCAAACTAGAGTTGCCGGGGGCTGCAAGCACAAGGATCCAACCGCGGAAAGACAAGGTTGCCGGGGGCTGCAGATCCAGATAAGTCTTTCATCCTCTATCATGCATTTCGGAACGGAACCGGGATATGTGAAACCTTGTTTTATTTCTAGGCCACCGTGCTCCCCTTTTCTATACCCAAGGATTATCTCCTGGGCCCGGATTTGGTTGTAGTCGCGGTGGCAAGGAAGTAGAACGAGGAGTCTAAGCCCGCTTCATCCCTGCCTCCCCCAAGGGCGCGAGAATGGTCGAGCGAAGTGGGGGGACGGCAAGGCCTGTTGCCGGGGGAAAAACGTTTATCTTAATTTGTAACAAGGATTCGCTCCTTGTCGCGGGGTCTACCCACGAACGAAAAACCCGGCAAACATCCCTTTTTCATTAAAAACATCCCACACAGGTACAGTCCATACGGAATGAAAAAAAGAACAAGCGGGATTACAAGCTTTAAATTTAACAAGGCCCGAAGACTTACAGATTAAAAAAGAGATAAGATGCCCGTAATCCCTTTCTTGTCCCTCTCCTCAGGAGGCAGGTCAAGGAGGCGAAAGGGCAAAAGGGGCGCCTAGGCGAGCTACGAGCAGCAGAAAGCACCAAGAGAACACCTCGGTGGCCACCTACGGGTGGGCCGGTGATGACGGTGCCAGGAAAGGAGCCGGAAGACGAGGCGACAGGACCGGCACTACGCGACGAAGGCGTCGGTGCCCGCGTACTCCGAGTCGACGGCCTTGCCGCCTGCCATCTTCCTCTTCCGCATCCTCCCGACGCCAGCCGCCCAAGGAGACGGCCCCGAGAAGTTCAAGGAGCTGGCCCCACCCCGGAAAAACTCTGCTGGAGGAGCGGCCAGGTGCAGATGTTGCTGCTGCCGCACCCGCCCAGGGGCGGGGCGTCCGACGCATAGTCGGACTCATCCGCGTCATGTGCCCCGCTGTCCTCCTCATCACTTTCGCTCGAGGAAGAGCTTCCATCGTCGGAATATCCATCGGAGGAGCTCTCCACGCAGCACTTCAGGCGAGTCCCAAAGTCTCCGAAGACGTTGACGGAGAGCAGGCCGTCCTCCATTAATTTGAAGTAGAGGACGAGCCCCGCCGTCAGGCTGTGGATGCAAGCGAACGTCTTCCACCCACGACGGAGGTACATGACCCGAGGAGCCGGGAAGTCGACGTCGACCCGCGTGCCCCCATTCCCACAGCCCCTCATGTGCAATCTAAGGGATTGGGGCGGGTCACGCTCCATCTCCCAAGCAAACGGGGCGGGAAGACGAAGACGGCGATGCGGAGGCCGGCGTAGCCTGATGAAGAATTCGCGGGGCTGGTCTCCAATGTGGCCTTCCATCGGAAAAGGCATCATTGGCGGGGGCGAAGCCGGCGTGCCGCCCCGTCCTCCTCTTCCCCGACCACTCCGACCTCTGCCCCGGCCTCGCCCACGGCCTCGCCCCCTCCACCTTCCCCTTGCAGCTGGCTCCACCACTGCTGGCTTAGGAGGGGGAGGGACGCGCTGTCGAGCGGCGACCCTCGCCTCCACCGTTGAGGGACCAGGATTCCCTTTCTCCATGGCGAGTGAAAGGAAGAAGCGGAAGCAAGAGGAGATGAATGACAGAAGAGTGCGGGACGCCATTCCACCTTCCCCCACCTTATAAAGGGGCGGGGTCAGGGCTCGGCCGCCCCGCTCAGCCAATCCGGCAACCAGAGGCGCAGGGAATAGGGACCGACCCGCTGCCCCAACCAGCGACGGCCCGGTTTCCCTCCTCCACCGCCTGCCACCCCAAGCGCATGGAGGACACGTGGTGAACGTGCAGAATCAAGGGGACGGGTGAGGCGACCTCTCCCCACCCCGTGATCATGGGGTGTGGACACCTTGAAGACCGTGACCCGGCCCCGCGCGGTAAATGAGCCGCGCCTCCATGCCTCCCTCTTTTTATGGGGAAGGCGCGAGCCGCCTCTTTACCATGATGTGACGCATGCGTGCGGGAACCGCCCCTTGCATGCCGCCCACGTCACGCGCACCCCTCCACGTCGCGCATTCAACATAGGTCATGGGGAGCGTAGCGCGCAAAAAGTTTTACCGCGGTAAAAACCGCCCCGCCTGCCCGCGCACCGTTTTGGGCTTGGCCCAACAATTTGTCGCGCTTATGTGTGGCCCAGGCTTGGGGGCTCCTGTCGGTGTACAAAAGGAGGGGCGCACTTTTGTACCCCTTTACCTATGCACGGGCAGTCGGAGCCGCGCCCAGGGTTACACCAAGAAGAACAGGGGAGGTGAGCCAAGGTAAGACCGAAGCCCAAGATAATCAGAGCAACGCCAAGGCCAAGACCACAAAGAGCAGAGGGACGAAGCAGGTTCCCCCGGCAAGACCCTTGCCGGGGCAGCACACCCCACACCAACAGAGCGAGCCACCCTTGAGCCCACGGTCTCCAACATCACGTTGGGCCAGGGCTCGGGAGGCACCTCCATGGTGGCATGCAGATCTTTGTGAAGACAAGGAACACTCAAGATCAAATGAGGATTAGAAGACGACGATCCTCGGCAAGATCCTTGCCGGGGAAGACCACCAGACCCCCGGCAAGGTCCTTGCCGGGGACGACAGCGCGCCACGGCAAGACCCATGCCGGGCTACACGGCAAGACCCTTGCCGGGCCACCCGGCAAGGCCCTCACCAAGGGCGCCAGCGGGGCCACTGCCAGGCCCGCGCCAACCAAGTTTCCACCGCCGCTCACATGCAGCTGCTAGCCCAACCAGCTGGGCAGGCACCTGCGTGGCAACATGCAGCTCCCAGGCCAACTCATCAAGCGCCTGCGTGGCGGCATGCAGATCTTCGTAGAGGCTCCACCACCACGCCACCTCAGCTGCCTGCCTGCCTATGTGGCACCGCATGCGTCGCTGGCCAGGGCGCGTGTCGAAGAAAGGGGGAGCGGCGACGGACGGGACGGGCCTCACCCCCGTCCCCAATAAAGCAAGGGGACACCTAAGCTACGCATTAGATGTGTCTTGTCCTGTAATACGAGCGATAAGCTCATAACACTATGCGCCTTTCCACCTCCTGTGTGCCACTGTGGCATCCCCTTTCGACTATAATAGGAGGCCTATGGCATACTTGGAGAGGGATTCGACTCTTTGAAACCACACACTCACCACAGCTAGTTCGAGAGCTCAAGAACTCTCTGAAATACACCCACCAAAGCAGGACTAGGGTTTTACGCATCCTCGCGGCCTGAACCTGGGTAAACGATCCTTGTGCTGGTTACTAATCCTGCTCTTTTCGCAACCCTGCGCCCCGGCAACCGTAGTAGGGATTCTTGTGATCTCATAGGTGTCGTTTCCCCGACACACACACTCATGTATTGCGTGAAAGTTGAAAAGGTTTAAGAACATCAAAAGTATGAAACAATTGCTTGGCTTGTCATTGGGGTTGTGCATGATTTGAATACTTTGTGTGATGAAGATGGAGCATAGCCAGACTATATTATTTTTAGGGATAGCTTTCTTTGGCCATGTTATTTTGACAAGACATGATTGCTTTATTAGTATGCTTGAAGTATTATCGTTTTTATTTCAATATTAAACTTTTGTTTTGAATCTTATGGATCTGAACCTTAATGCCACAATAAAGAAAATTACATGGATAAATATGTTAGGTAGCATTCCACATAAAAAATTCTGTTTTTTATCATTTACCTACTCGAGGACGTGCAGGAATTAAGCTTGGGGATGCTTGATACGTCTCCAACGTATCTATAATTTTTTATTGTTCCATGCTATTATATTATCTGTTTTGGATGTTTTATATGCATTAATATGCTATTTTATATTATTTCTGGGACTAACTTTTTAACCTAGAGCCCAGTGCCAGTTTCTATTTTTTTCCTTGTTTTTGAGCTTCACTGAAAAGTAATACTAAACGGAGTCCAAATGGAATAAAACTTCACGATGATTTTTCTTGGACCAGAAGACACCTAGGGGACTTGGAGTGCAAGTCAGAAGAGCCACGAGGTGGCGGCAAGCGTGGAGGGCGCGCCCCCTACCTTGTGGGCCCCTCGGTGAGCCCCTAACCTAGCTCTTCCTCCGATATATTGACATATATTCCAAAACCACCAGAAGCATCCATCAAAACACTTATCCATCGCGGCAACCTTCTGTTCCCGTGAGATCCCATCCCGTGGAGGGCATCTACATCAACTCTATTGCCTTTCTGGTGAAGCGTGAGTAGTTTACCACAAACCTTCGGGTCCATAGCTAGTAGCTAGATGGCTTCTTCTCTCTCTTTGATTCTCAATACCATGTTCTCCTCGATGTTCTTGGAGATCTATCTGATGTAATCTTCTTTTGCGGTGTGTTTGTCGAGATCCGATGAATTGTGGATTTATGACCAGCTTATTTATGAATATTATTTGAATCTTCTCTTAATTCTTATATGCATGCACTACTAGGGAAAACCTTATACACAGAATCTTAGCAGCAGCGTGGTACAGAAAGAGGCGCTACTGCTAATTATCAGTAGCACGGGAGAGAAACAGGCGGTACTGCTACCCAATTAGCAGTAGCGCGGCTCGGTGAAACCACACTGCTACTAAAATCAACCGACAGTTCCCGCCACCATAGGTTTAGCAGTAGCGCATTCGAGCTAACCGCGCTTCTGATAAAGTAATAGTAGCAGCACGCTTTATTTGCAGGTCGCTACTGCTAATTTTGAAACTGGCCACATGGCGGGCCCCGCTTAGCAGTAGCGCATGTGCGGGAAGCACGCTGCTAATATTACTTTAGCAGTAGCGCGGTTTACTACCCGCGCTACTGCTAAGCCACAACATATACCACATTTTCCCCTCCCCCTCCCCCTCCCCCATCCTCTCTTCCTCACTTTCCCCACCTCTTCTCTCCCTCACTTTGCTTCTTCCTCACTACTTCTCCCCCATTACTCTCCTTCTTCTACCTACCTTTCTCTCTCTTTATTACTCCTAGCTAACTACGCCACCTCCATTAATGCATCTCCTTTATCTTTTTTCCTTCCCCCTCCACTAGTTGAAGTTGTCTCCTCCCAAATTAGCTAGCTAGGTAGATGTAGCATTTAGTGAAGTGACCAATGTACCCCCTAACTAGATCTAGCTTTGTCAAGAAGAGCTTTGTTCATTTTTGATCTCCCTACTACATCATCATCTCCGCCGTGTGCTAGATCTCGAGATAGGTGATTAAAAATTCATGCTTTTGGAAGAATGGAAATATGTGTATGTGTGTGCGATATGATAATTGGGCGATATGATGGAAATTGTGTGTGTGGCATGAGTTGATGCCGAATTGTGCTTGTGAGTTGCCTACATTTTGCCGAAATGTCGATTTATTTCCATTTTAGCAAATTTCGGGCAAACTCTAGATCTATATGTCCTATTTTTAGGGGATGTCATGCCGAATTTTTGTATGACTTTGATGCATGCATTTTTATAACCAATTTGTTTATTATTACTGTGCAGGCGTTCATGATGGTCAGTGGAACGATGGTGGACAGGTGGTTGCGGTCGGCGGTGTAGGACATGAAAGAAAATAACCTGACAGAAGTTTTATGTCCGTGTCGAAGATGCAAAGGAAGTGTATTTCTCTTGATTTTGTCACAGTAGCCCATAATGAATAGTAAATTTCTTTGTACCCGTTAACAGCCCATGATTCACATGGGCTGTTTCCAGCCCGTGTTAGCTTTCGGCCTACTAACGGCCCATACGTTCTTGGGCTCCTTTCCGGCCATCGATTACTTCCGGTCCGTTACTGGCCTATTCCCCTAATGGGCCAAATTCGGCCCGTGGCAAGAGTCAGCCTGTTTCTGGCCTGTTAACCCGTTGCGCCGTTTCCAGCCCGTCCTATATTCTAGCCCATTAACGACCCGTTATGCCAGTGACAGAATTAAGCCTTTGCTGTCCTCCGGCCTGTTAATGACCTGTTACCGTGCTGGGCCGATACCAATTAAGCCCATTTACGGCCCATGTAGACCCATTTATCCGACGGCCCAAGGCCCACCGATTCTACGACCCTGTTGGAGGCCCATTTATCAACGGCCCGTAGGAGGCCCATGGATCCTATGCCCCGCAGCAGGGTCTAGGTTACCACGGTCCGTATATGCCCATGGTTGTTGCGGCCACTAGCAAACTAGGGAAAAGAAGACTAGGAAAAAATAAGCCAAAACTAACGCTAGGCTATTAAGGCGATTGCACAGATTACATCCACTGGGCATCAAAGATCGCCACCAGTGCAAATATACGGAACACCCTACACTAAACAAAAATGGCTTGCTGTTTTCTTCAGCCGGTGGCTGCACATTAAGAACAAATTTTGTATCGCAAAAAAACAAATTAAAACTATAAAACAAAAGGAAGGTTGGCATAAAAGTTAACAGTCTGGCAGATAAATGCACCACCAGAAGTTCAGAAGCTCAGTTCATTTGACCTGACTGTTACATTTTCATGCTGTATTGTCTAATGGAGCACCATAACCTTCGCCTTCATTTCTCCTAGGCTCCTGAACAACATAGCAAATGTCTGATAGTCTAGTTTCAAAACCATGCATATCTTGACGACATCGAACAATGTCTGTCCTTGTTTCACAAAGGGTCTCTGTTAGGGAATGGACTTGTGTCTGGAGCGCAGATATAACATTGTTTTGAGCTTGCATATCTTGATCATGAGGCAGTTTGGACGAGATTGCCTTGACAAACAACCCAGTATTATGCAGGAACGTGCTTTTGGCACTGTTAGTGGATAGGTACTGACCCACTGCAGCAAGAGTTGACATTGTGGTTATAGCTGCCTCGCCACCTTTAGAAGGTGGCGGTTCCACCATTTTTTCATAGCTTGCTGCAAAGTAGAGTTTTTACATTAGTAGTACCAGAATAGAAGATATTAAGGAGGCAGCAAAACCAAACAAAAACGCTTTGGTCTATATACAAAACTTACTCTAGTGAACCCATGTAAAATATTAGTTGTATTTTACTGCAAAGTACATAATAAAACCAGGTTCCAAACATATGACCATGTACCATGGCTAATGTATTGTCTATTTCTTCACATTGTATTGACAGCTAAGGATAAAGAGACAAAATTTATAATACAGTAAGCATAGTATGACATCATTCATATCACAAAACAACTGAGAACAGACAAACAGGCAATTGTAACGTTGTGTGGGCAAGTCCAGCACGGAACTAGATTACAGGTCAAGATCAAAGGAACATCACTCCTCTCTTTTAAACCTTGTAAGGTGCAATGATATGCTAAGACAATTGTGTATAAAATTGAAAAGAGTAATAGACATTGGCTGCAAACCATGCAGTTCAAGGCACAAGTCAGAGTAAGTAGTAGTTAAAAGGCATTAGGATTAAGGACTTACAACAGCGGCTTTGACTGGTGTAGTCATGCCCTTCGTCTTGCTGGTGTGACAGTCCTTGAAGATTTCCACAACATTTGGTTCATGTACTTTTTGGTCCTTGCAGGCTTTCCTCTGCATTTGGAGCAAGTAAATATTGATCTGATAATATGGTACAACTAAAAGAGTGAAACAACAGCTAACTACAAGAGCCTCGAAGTGTCCAATATAGCTACGAGATCCTATCGTCTGTTGGAATTTCACTTTCGTACGGTTGGCCTTGTTCTTTGAACAGTTCACCTACAAGAAGATAGATTTGTGTGGCACATGCGTAAATAGGACTTCAACATGTGATTTGATCACATATATATAATGTACCTGATACTTTGGATCAGACCAGTGTTTAACGAGGCCTGTCCAGTCTTCATCCGATATATTTTCCACTGGAGATGTTTGGGCAAGTTCACTGTTAGCCTTGCCTTCAAAGTGAGTTTTCCTCAAGTTATACCGATACTGTCGCAGAGCAGACTTGAAAACATGGGTGCAAGCTTGTCTGGTTGCGTCATCTTGGCTATCCAACTTGAACCCCATCTGTTGAAAATTATGGGAGTCTCATTATCAGCAACCTGGAAAGTATGGGACAGAGCAAGACGATATTACTAGTTTCCATTCATAACAATACTTACAGATAAATGGTCGAGGAAGGTGTTGAACTGGGTTTCGTCTTTGTCATTCCTGTACTGAATCCTAGTTGGGAGGATACGTACATGACACCTAACGGCAACCGCTGCCTCTAATACTAACTTGGCTGACTATGTAGCATCACGTGGCCTTTTTAAACCCGCCTCAAAATGGATCTCCATTCTTCCTCCTCTAGATTTAGTTAACCTATCAAGCATTATCCTTGATGTTTGTTTCCTTTTGCACCTAGGTGCTAGTCCAACAACGAACATAGGAAGTGTTAGTGTACATCAAACTGTGAGACTACATATAAAGAAGCATGCAACTGTAACTTGACTCCAGCAACTACCTTCTTGTTGTTGAAGCTCACAAAGTTCATCTGATCATGCCAACTCATCTTGTGTCAAGAGTGCTTCGGAAGTAGTGTCTGGTGACAAGGGAGCTTGGGAACGTGGGGCTAGCTGAGTTGACCAACGAGTAACTTGTGCAGCTGGTGGTACTGTGGAAGGTGTTGCAACAACTAGGGTTGTCTCTGCTTGTTTGGTGGCAGCTATTTGTTTCTGTTTGGCTTGTTCTGCAGCTCGTGTAGCACGGGATACCCTGTTTGTACAATTTTCCGCTGGACTTTGACCTTCTATTGCAGCATCAATACCAGCAGAATCTACAGGATTCTTCCGCTTCCTTTTCCCTGTCATTTTGTGTTGGTTCCTCTTTCTCTGTCCCATGTTAAGTCAAGCCGACAAGAAAAAGAATAACAATTTAGTTCTTTAGAACAAATTGATGCGTGATACAGACGAACTGAACTTTGATGTTAGACAACCCCATGATAGAAGGATGTAATATGTACGAAAAACAGGACGGCATGAGATAACCAGAACTATGATGTGTAAACTAAGCAGAAGACACTAAATTAGAAGCAATGCAATGGAAGGTAGACACCAAAGATGCTACATATATCGCTCTGCCAAGTTAACAGTGTCTCATCATAAATGGTGTTTAAACAAATGTGAATCAGTACATGAAATAAATCATATGCAAGATGCAAACAACATCACACTACCAAGTTAAAGGTCTCTTGTCATTAGTGACATTGCATATTCACAGCATTGCATATTCACAGCTTATGATGAGTAAACTAAGGAGAAGGCATTTAAACAAATTAGAAGCAATGAAAGCTAGACACCATATGAAAGATGCAATGAATATCACTCTACCAAGTTAAAATTGTCTCGTCATAAGTGTCATTTCAACAAATTAGAAGTATTACAAGCTAGAAAAGAATGCGAGATGTAACCTATATCACACTCCCAAGTCAAACGTGTCTTATGATAAGTGATTGTTGCAGGTTACACAACAGTAGTACTTTGATGTAAGAACATGGTGTGATAGACAGATATTGTATGTTCTAGAAACAGGAACACGTGTCTTATTCACAAGTATAATGTGTAAAGTAAACAGATGGAATTCAGCAAAATTAGAAGCAATACAAGCTAGACATCATACATAACATGCAATCACATATAATAGTGCCAAGTTAGAGGGAGCACCTGTGATGGTGCACTAGGGGAGACATGCTCATCATCAACACAGCTACGTTGAGTGTCTATGCATGTGTTGTCTTGCAAATCATCTTGGGGAGATGGAGGAGTAGAATCTGTAGAGGCCCTCCGTTTGGAAGGAGCACTTTTATC
This sequence comes from Triticum aestivum, assembly GCF_018294505.1. Taxonomy (NCBI): domain Eukaryota; kingdom Viridiplantae; phylum Streptophyta; class Magnoliopsida; order Poales; family Poaceae; genus Triticum; species Triticum aestivum. Next base: position 128,031,443 of record NC_057805.1, on the reverse strand, counting down.
CGCTGCCTTGCTAACTACCTTCCACTTTATTGATTTTGAATTGTCAAGTAAAACCGACAAGAAACAACAATAAAATTCACTCTTCGGAACTCATTTGTGCATGATACTGACAATCACTACTTTGATGTAAGGCAAACACATGATACCAGGATGGAACATGTACAAAAAACAGGACGGCATGGCATATTCGCAACTATTTGTGTAAACTAAGCAGAAACCATTCCAACAAAAAGGAAGCAATGCAAGCTAGACACCACATGAAAGATGCAACCAATATGACCCTGCCAAGTTAAAAGCGTCCCATCATAAATGGCATTTCAACAAATTAGAAGCAGCGCATGCTATAAATCATATGAAAGATGCAACTAATATCACACTGCATATACTAAAGGTGTCTCGTCATATTGATTGATGCGGAATACAAAAAAAACAATAGTTTTATGTAAGGACATGCTTAATAGACAGATGTACTATGTACTAAAAATAGGAAGGCATGTCACATTCACATGTATAATGTATAAAATAGCATAATAACACATGCAATTTAACCAGATTGGAAGAATTACAATCTAGACACCATATGCAACATGCATCCACATATCACACTGCCAAGTGAGAGCAAGCACCTGCGATGCTAGTGTAGGGGAAATGCGGTAATCAAGTACAGAGCTACGTTCACTATCTTCATCTAGCCTTGCTGTTTCTTGAGAATCATGTCGGGAGGCTGACGATGCATTCTTTAAATGAGGATCTTTACTCACAGTAGTCCACTGGCCTGACTGCCTCATCATAAGTGATTGATGAGGGATACACAAGAACATTAGTTTGATGTAAGAACATGGTTAATAGACAGATGTACTAGTATGTACCAAAAACAGGAAGGCATGTCATATTCAAAGGTATAATGTGTAAGCTAAGCAGATGCAATTTAACCAAATTGGAAGCAATACAAGCTAGACATCCGGCTGGAGTGGTGAGCATGATCATCTAGGACCTGAGAGCCTGGTGGGAGGCGGGATGCTCCGCCACCATCATGGCTTTTTAGTTGGCTTCCAGGCGATGCCTCTTTGTGCTGGGCTTGTCACTGGCTCGGCCAGTGCCCTGAATAGCTATTTGTCTTCTGGTGCTCACGGGGTGGTGGTTCATGTAAAAAATATCTTTCCTTATTTTAATAAAGACCGACTTCGGCCTTTCGAACACAAGCTAGACACCATATGCAACATGCAACCATATATGGCACCGCGAAGTTAAAGCAAGCACCTGGGATGGTGGTTCATTGCGAGCGAGGTCATCAACTCCAGAGCTACGTTTACCCTCTCCATATGCTGACACTACACCCTTTAAAGTGCTGAAACGTGTCTGGCCTAGCCGCGTACGAAGCTGGAGCGACTTCTCTCTTTTCTTTTCTGCTTCTGTCAAGGCAGAGTCTGCAATACCCTTGCATAAAAACACAATAGTGAGAGTATGGGTGAAGTGTGTGCAGAACTAGTGCACTATAAATGTAGCAGATAGCAGGTGGCTGAAAAATAAATGACAGGAGACATATGATAGCTCTACAACATTGCATGGCAAACAAAATTAGATTCTACTCTTTATGATTTTGTAATATATGAGCACAGGGATGGCTGGGAAATGTAGGTACTCCTCCAGCACACCACCACATGTGGTCCTATCAAAATAACAGTCGATTGAAAATAAATAGGTCAGCCGATTTTCTTCTGAACCGTCCGATCTTTAAGGAACGGGCAGATGACTTCGTCTACCTCCCACCAGTCACTATTGACGATCTTTCTCGAACCGCCAGTGACCACCGGCCCAGACCCCTGCCTCCGCCGCCCCGCCCTCCCCTCGACCTCACCCCACCGCCGTGCTTGGCAATGCCCCCAGGCCATCCCTTTAATCCAGGCCGACCTCTAGATCGGGCGCCAGCAACTCTAGGCCCCACATGCCCCTAAGATAAACACTGAGGCGCTGCTTCCCCGGCGTAATAGGTGGACTAGTGCCTGTTACGCCGGGGAATGCTTCCATTAATTGGGAATCAACTGACCAGGAATTGAAATCCAGGGGGGCGACGGACCTCTAGCCAAGGTGAAATAGTATATGTGGAGAAACCTTGTGCATCGCGAGTTACTAGGAACATCTAGTGTCAAGAAGAAGCGGTCAACTAGTGTCTTCTGTGGGATGAATACCGTGCAAGCAGACACGTAAGATTTGCACGGATAAGGGAAGAGGAGTACCATTTCCGGTTGCCAGTGTGGTGTCCTCCATATGTCGTGGCGATCTTCTTCTTTTTGCCGGGGGAACCGATGATTTGGAGGAGGGTGCAGCCTTGGACGAACCCATGGCCAAATTGTTGACTGTGTTGCCATGACCGTATGTCGGCGGAGGGGAAGCAGATCCGAGGCGGCGAAGGACGGTGTAGCAGGAACAACTCTGGTGCGGTGGATGGTGGCGAAGTTGGAGCGGCAGAGGTGAGGCGCAGGACGGCATGGTTGAACTGGCTCGGGTACGGACGGCTCGGCCTCAGCTTCAACTACTAGTCGTGGAGGGCGTTGCAGTTGAGGTTGCGGTGGACGACGACGTCGGGGTATCGACTCCGGCGTGATGGAGGACGGCGGCGATTGATGGGTGGGATGGGGTGGCGGACGGAGGACACCGGGGTTTCGCGGCTGGTGGAGAGGTAGTTTTGGCGCCCACGGAGTACGAATGGGGAATTGGACGGGGGGGGGAGCTAAGGGAGAACCATGTTTTAGTCTGGGACGCGCTTGTTTTTGGCTTTTTTGAACAGATGGGACGCACTTGTTTGAAATTTGGGGAAGTACAAACTTTGCCCCCTCTTAAATTTTGGACCTAATGCGGGTCGGGGGTAGCATGGTAATCCCACGTGTCCCAAATAGTGGGCGGGAGCGATTTCGCCCGCGCGCCCGCGCGCATGTGTGCTTAGGCGGCCATTGTGTATGAATGTTTTTCGGAGGCGGTTGCGTGGCATCTAGATGAAGCTACTAACCAACCCCTGTTTAGACCTTTGGACGTTGGGCCGGTAGGTTTCACGGGTCGGAGTTAGAAAAGTAATTTCCTTCTACTACCAAACATTGGTGTCAGGCGGTTTCGGGCGAGTAGAGGCTATTTTGGCGCTTTGTTCGAAATTTTGAAACAGAAGCATTCACATTTAGAGTACTCTTGAACTTTGAGGATTGACCTAAATAGACAACGTTAAATTTGACCTTGTATGTTTGAAAACATCATTAAATTATATCCGCTTCTTTTTGAAATTTTGACACTCGAAAATCCTATAACTACGATTATTTTGGAATGGAGGAGCTAAATTTGAATCTATTTTGTACATGACTATATATGCTATTATGTACAAAATCAGAGCAAAGATTGGTGCCCCCATAATTTAGGTATGATTTACAAATGCCATGATATCGAATTCAAATAATTGAATGGACTTCATGTTGAATTCAAATGTTTTAAACCACCTTAAGTTGAATTCATATGTATGCTAGTTCATAGCTAGCTATTTATAATGTTCATTGTGTAACTTTCATATGTATAATGTGCTTTACACACACAACATGAACTATACTCACGTTTATATTCGATTGCTAAAGCGATGCATTGTCCGGAGTTCAAAATACTAACTATGTGGATCAATTATGTCGAATAATAACATAGACATGCTCAAATTTGATAGAATATAGATGTCTAATGGATCAATGACCGTTCCTTACGCGAATTGCAAATATCATGATCCCGTCCTAATATTTGGATACAATTTATATCTTTAATCAATGTGTACATCAGTCTTTTATGTGTAGTTTCACTCTCCATCGGTGGTCTCTCACACATGCTCACACACTCTCTCCCGAGGTGTCTTTCTCGCAGACATGCTCTCGATATAATCCTCCGTCCTTCTCGTAACCATTTACGACTGTTTTCACTAACCTTTACCACAAGCACTCTTGCTCTCACAAGCATACACACCCACAATCCCCATCGACCCTATCTGTATACATAGACCTGCCTATGTGTCTCCTGTATGCACATTATCTTTAGGCCTATCTCTCATGCATTGTCTCACACCTCTCTTCCTAATCGACGAGTATGATTCTAGCAGAGCATTTTGTAGGATGCCCCTTGAAGTTAGGTTGGATGAATAGTAATATCAGAGATAAGGGGTTACTTAGTCCGAGGACCTAGGGTTACAAATCCTAGCCAGCTTCGTCAGTGGACATAGAGTCCTTCACGATTTTGCTATCTTTATCTTGTATGACTAGTCATCCATGGGTCTCCCTAAATGTGTCACGGGCTGACCAATGTGGCGCATGATGGAACCGAACCAAGGGCCTCACCTCGACCCACCGGACCTCACGCGGTGACACACCCTCTGCCCCCAGGTCTCGTTATCTTCTCACACCCACACATACCAACACAGACACCACAGAAAAAAATCTCCTCGTGCCTCTATCCCCTCCCCCCTTTCATATACACACTCAAGGGAATCTCTCGCCGTGACATCATATTCGTCTCTCTCTCTCCAGACCTCTCTCATTTCTCGTGCTATCTCTCCCACGCCCCCTCCCCCCGCCGGCCCCATGCCTCTCTCGAATACGTAATACACACACATACCTCTCTAGGCCCTGCCAAATACATCAACTACACATTCACACATGTTACATCACGTACCCCATTGATCTAAAAAGACCTCTCTTCACGTTTATTTCGCATACAACATTCCTTTAGAATAAAGTGTGGCCAAAAAATTATTTTAGAATTTCTACATATACACAACATTACAAAGTTATATGGAGGAGTATGAACGTTAATTTGCATTGCATGGTGCCCACAATGATATTTATTCCGCACTGTGAATTTTTATAATTTTATACTATATATAAAGTTTAATAAAGAGAAACGAAGAGCATCTCTCTCTCCATCGCATACATCCCCTCTACGCCCCTTTCACGTACGCACACAAACTATCTCCAGGTCCTCTAAAAGTAAGCCCCCAGCACATTCACGCATGTTTCATCTTTCTCTCGCGATATATACAATGACGATCATTATACTTGAAGCAAAAGCACGATAGGTACATTGGACTTCAGAATCCACTCATTACGGTCACCATTTACGTTTTGTGGTTATTATACAGTCATGGGCTCACCGTACAACTCTGTATTTGCTCAAGACACGACTATTTGACCAGTTAAATGCTCCACGTGGCACCTCTAGTGTTGCATCACATTATCTCACTACCATTGGGCCCACATGTCGGCTTGTATCTACTCTACACTCTTATAAAAAACAGAGTTGGTGATGATGGTGTGCCTGCCATCTTGCAATATAGGCCGTCCGATTTATATCTGATGGATAGGAAGGAAACTATGGCAATTTTGCAAAAAGGTACCCACACACCTCTCCACATTTGCAAATAAGGCCTTCCCTCGTTCATCCTTTTCTCTCACAAGATAAACTAGTCATACAAATGCATCTTGATGTTACGTGCAACGCACGGGCATCTTGCTAGTAAGAATGAAACAAACGACAAAAAATATTGGACGGTGGTTTGAAGTCATGACCGCGGGCACAGCGAACAAGGTGGCCTTGTATTGGTATGCTGAGCCGTCTGTTTTAACACACATGAGCTGGTGTGGTGATTATACACACACGCACGCATGCACACAACACTCACACGAACACATGTAGCCATGCACGCACGCAACACTCACACGTACACACGCAGCCACGCACGCATGCAACACTCACACGCACACACGCACGCATGCATGCACACACCACATGTCCAACACACACTCACACGTACACACACAGCCACGCACGCATGCAACACTCACACGCACACATGCACGCATGCATGCACACACCACATGACCAACACACACTCTCACGCTCAAGTGCTCAACCTACACATGCATGCGCACACATCAGGCCCTGACAGACACATACACAACCAGGTGATTCCCGCGCCACGGGATCGAGTCTTGTCGCGCCTGCGTAAATTTGTGTTTATCTGACCTTTTTCCTATGCGAACTGACAGGTGGGACCCACAAGGAACGTGGTCAATTTAACTACTCAACATGGTGCCACGCAGACTATTTGGCCGGTCAACAAAGTGCAATCCGATGTTAAACGGTGAGCAAGTGACCGTATAATCACCGCAAAAGGTATATGGTGACCGTAATGAGCGTATTCTGAAGTTCGGTGACCGTATTACACTTTTCTCTCTGTAGGCCCTCCAAAACAACATCTCTGCACGCTCTCGCATGTTACATCTAACAACTATGCAATACAACACTACTACTACACGCTAACACAATAAATCATATGTGTTTTTAGTTATACTAGATATCATATTGTTACTTAATTATTCAGTTTGCATACATTAAAATTGCCTTCGAAATGTATGGCCAATATCATCTACCGTGCGGGAAAAATCCCGCCCTTTCCTATTTAATCGGGTTTGTATTAACAGTTCAGTGGGCCGCCGTGTCGTGTCCTCCTCCGTCGTAAGAGTGGAGCGCTTTGCTTTCATAAATGTTCTAGTCCCTTTCACCGACATGTGGGACATAAAGCTACCGGGTCCACGTGCGATACCGAAATACAGTGCAGAGCAGCAGGGGTGAAGCACCCCAGTCATGGCACCGGCGTAGTAATGAGTAATGAGGCGTCAAATCACAAAGCTGCACCTTTCCCGCAATTACGTTGGAGGGACGAAGTAATAATGCTAAAAACAGAAGTTGGAGGGACGAAGCAACCATCATTTCACTCGTTGCTGAATCCGGTTCTCCCTCATCTTCTTCAAGTTAACCACGTGTTGCTTCTGTCGTTGTTCAGCCTCATGTGGGACGTGGATCGGCTTGGTAAAGCATTGAGACGTGGGACCGCATGTTAGCAAACCGCCAGGCCAACATCCTCTAAAAATAAGAAACCTCCCCCGCCATCCGCGCGGCAAAATCACCTCCTTTTACTAATATTGATTCTATAATCTTTTAGATCAATATAATTGGGATTTGTATAGATAGCACACAGGAGCAAAACCAAGTGGTACGGTTAAGGGCATCCACAATGTGTATCCAAATGTGAAAATAGCTTTTGGCATCGATGGGAACCGTTGTGGACGGTGCTGCCAAAGTGAAAAAGATGGAACCGAAGATCCCTGATTGATTGATTGAAGGAATAGAAAAATGCAACGTCTCTCCTCTTTCTCCCGTGCTTGGACGCATGTCTAGTATAGAGCACAGAGTCTACTCCCCTGTCCCTTCTATCACGAATCACAAAGCAGTGAGGCGTCAAATCACAAAGCACGGATGAAGCAACCATCATTTCACTCTTCGCTGACTCGGCTTCTCCATCGTCTTCTTCAAGAAACCACCTCACCGCACTAAGCTGGACGGATGACTCTATTGTGTACTACTAGTAGTACTAGTACATTTATGGGTCCTTTGGTTCAACGGACTTCCTGGATGCAAATAAGGCGGTTGTCTCGGCTTGCAGGCGGCACTTGCGAACGACTTACCGTGGTCTCCCTGAATGGTGTTCTCCGTCGAACGCACTTCGCCAAACCACAAAGTTCGAGATATCATCGACATCACTGCAATGGGGAAGGAAGTCAAATAGTTACAACCTCCATTTTTTTGTACACAAGGCCAATATATCAAAATTACAATTTGCAGAAGCCACTAACACTAATCGAGGCAAAACTGATGGGGTTTGCCTCGTACTAGCAACCAAGGACATAAATATACCCTTGCATGCATGCGGAAGTGAGAAGGTTGGTTTGCATGGCGCTGCATTAATCAAGCGATGAGGAGTGAGATGGTTAGCTCTTTGGGCTTTGGAGAAAAAATACGCATTAATTGACACGTCAAACGAGGATTTGTATCGATCAATCCCACGAAGGAAAACCCCGTCTTTCTTTTTTAACACTAGTACTCGTAGTACGTACGTACTTGTATCCTGTTTGGGTCTAGGCCTTGCATTGCCATACTTTGCCACACATTTTTGCCAAGATTGCCTAAAGTTTTCAAAATGAAAAGGAGGTACACTTGCGCACGGCTGTCGTGGTCACACCGCACCCTCACACAGTCGCTCTTGCATGCCGGGGTCGCACCGCACCCTCACACAGTCGCTCCTGCACGCCGCAAACCCAACCAAGGGAACGCACCCTCACTGACACGTGCTACCGCAGGTGAACAAACCAAACTCAGCCATCTTACCGCTGAAACATAATTTTCGTTCATACATTATGTTTATCCAACCGCATGTTGAGGAGGATTCGTACGGCCCGTGCGTTGGTCTGTTGGGGAAGAAGAAGAGGTGAGGAAGAAGGGTTAGGAGACGTAGGATATTCATCCAACCGCCTGAAATGGTAGACTGACCCAAATGATGGAAGTCAGGCGACTTGCATAACAATATATGGTTTTACACAACAAAAGATCCCTAAAAACAACAACATAAAGAAAAACTATCACTGCTCGCGGAACGAGACGGCCTCGTTGTCTTTGGCTGCCGGCGTGAACCAGCCGTAGCTGCCGACGTGTGTCTCCGCACCGTGGTTGTCCTCGGCCTCCATCTACTAGTTCACGTGGAGCATGCGGGCGCTCTGTATGGATGAGAGCACCGCCCGGTTCAAGTCCAGGACATCCGGTTCCGCCCGTAGGAGGGCCTCGATGGCAGCGGCATCCGCGCGCTCCGTGTCGAGTTGAGCCTCCGCCGCCCGGTTCAAATCCAGGACGTCCGGTTCCGCCTGCAGGAGGGCCTCGATGGTAGCGACATCCGCACGCTCCGCGTCGAGTTGAACCTCCGCCGCCCGGTTCACATCCATGACATCCGGTTCCGCCTGCAGGAGAGCCTTGATGGCAGCAGCATGCGCGCGCTCCGCGTCGAGTTGAGCCTCTGCCTCCCGGTCCTCCTTTAGTATCGCTAGGTTGAACTGCTGGTCCACCTGCACCATGGGGGACCCGGATGCCGGTACGAAGTCGACGTCCATCGTCTCATACCCATTGGGGGCCTTCTGCGCCGCGACCTCCGCCATGAACATTGGATCGACTTCCTCCTCCTCGTAGGTTGGCTCGAGAGAACTTGGGGATTGGCCCGCCGCAAAGCAAGCTTGGGAACCGAGGTCTGTGGCGCCGACCGCCGCCGCGATTTCTGTGCGGCGCTCCAGCGTCAACATCTTGTAGTACATGATCTTGCGGTGCACCATGGCTTTCCGGCGAACTAGGGGACGCTTGATGTGGGCTAGGGGATCAAAAGGTGGGGGAATGGGCTAGACAGGAGGTGTGGTTTTGGGGCAATGGCTGGCGTAGGCCGGGCACCGAAGGTTCTTGTGTGAATAGTGGTTCCGGTGATGACCGGTCAATCGGTTTTGACTGTACATCGCTCTTGTCGCGTTCGCGTTGCACCCCGGCACGCTGGACCCTCCACGTCGCTCACCGAGTGGAACGCGCGTTGTCTTGCGTTTTCGCTCGCTTGTGGGACCGCAGTTGAGAGCAAACCGACGTACGTCCCCCTCCCCCGCCCACGTCATTTATACTACCACTCCCTCCGTTTTATGCGGAGTAAATAAAAACAGAGGGAGTATACTACGGATGAGGATCCCCTGACATGGCCAAACCCATTGAGTAATTGACATGCGGGGCCTAGCAAGCATGGGGTCCACCAGTAAGTGACCAAAAGGAACGGTAAGGCAGGGATACCTACGTCAGAGGATGCACCTCGAATACTACTCCCTCCTTCCATCTACAGGGCCTAATGCGTTTTTCGAGGCTAACTTTGACCAAATGTTTGAGTAATAATATATGACATGCTACTTACACAAAGCATATAGTCAAATTCGTATGTGAAAGGAGCTTCCAATGATATAATTTTCACATTATACATCTCATATACTATTAATCTTGTCAATAGTCAAAGGCGGTTTTGAAAAATGCATTAGAGCATGGTTAATAATATAGCCAGCCGATGGCTATAAGGAACTGCCATGTCATCTATAGCCATCATCTATATGCACTCATACAATAGTGTAGGCTATAAGGTTGGCTATTTCCCGCAAAAAAAAAGTTTGGCTATTGTATTAGTATTTTTTCCATCTCCTCTCTATCTCTTTCTTCATATTTATTGTATTTACCTAGGAATGCATATATAGCTAGGCTCTTGCATGGGAGCTCACTCCCCTTACTTTTTCACATCTCTCTCCTCCGCATAGGCAAAAGTGCCATGTAAGTTGGCTCTTAGAATGGCTATTAGGTTGGCTCTAAGCATTTATTATTTGCATGAGCAAGGTATATGATTGGAAGAGAGTTGCATGCATACTATTTTTTCTTGATCTATGTGTTATAGCCGGGCTGTAGAATAAGAGCCCGCTTCACTCTCTCTCCTCTCTTCTCACTCCTCCAAGTAGGATTTTAATGACATGAGAAGTCTTATAGCCTGCTGACTAGGCCTTATTAGACTTGCTCTTAGGCCCTATATAAATGGAAGGAGGGAGTACTATGAGCACTGAATACTCTACTACAGATGTTGTCAGTACTCCACTAGTACTGTTGGACAGGGAGCTTAAAAAAGTTACTATCGGACTGGCTATACGTGGCGAAATCCTAGTAGGAAGAGCATGCGCGAGAACAAGCACATTCACGTGGTTGAAAACAAATTGGAAACCATCTCTGTTTGAATACAAATCTAGGAGTACGTACGAATCTAGCAATATTGATTGGGCGTTGTTGAATGTTGATACTTTTTTCTGTAAGTTTCATCAAAGTAGAGATACTTTGACTACACATAAAACTTATATGTAAACTAGAAAGGATCGGAGGGAGTATATTGTACGTTCAAAAGCGGAACGAACATTGAATACCCTTTATATATGATTTGCGGATGTTATGATCACCGATTCAAAATTTTGAATCCGCCTTAGGTATCACACATGCACCCACTCGTTTTCTCTTGATTTCATCTCGGGGTCCGGAGATCGATTGAAAGAGGACTAGGGTGGGTACACACTAGTAGAAAAAGGGTCATCTGTCCCGGTTGGTAAGGGCCTTTTGTCCCGGTTGTTGAACCGGGACTAAAGGGTTGTTACTAATGCCCTAGCCCTTTAGTCCCGGTTCTTACACGAACCGGGACAGATGGGCCTCCATGTGGCCCCTGCGGCCAGCCCAGGCAGGAGGGCCTTTGGTCCCGGTTGGTGACACCAACCGGGACAAAAAAGGCATCCACGCGTTAGCATTTCAGTGGCTGGGGTTTTTGTTTTTTTTTGAAAGGGGGGAGGGTTTAGGGGGTAATTTAGGGTGTGTAAGCTAGCTAACAGAGAGAACTGTCCTCTCTTATTTCCGTTCTTGATCTACCAATGCTGCTACTATGCCTAAACATGGCTTAGATTAAAGTGAAGGCAACATGTGGTGCATGTCGAAAGTAATATTAATCCTAACTTGATCAAGTTTGGATTAGTACTACTTTCGACATGCACCACGTGCTTGTTGCCTTCACTTCATTCCAATCCATGTTCATTTCACCCACTGATATATAATAACTCTTCATGCCCGCATCATGCATCATCATAATAACAAGTCCTACTAATCATCATCATACAACTTCTACTCGTTATTAATAAAAAGTCGTACGATCATCATCCTCATAGTCATCGAACCAACCCTACTTAATTGTTCTTAGCACATTATCATCAGTATTAGGTAGGACCTAAATACCCTCTTTAAGGTAAAATAGCATAAAACAATATAGACCCCGACTCTCCATTATGGAGAATGGAGATCATCCTGTCTCCAGTTTTTGCGCTTCGCTTCCTTTTGCTTCCAAGAACCTCCTTGCGACTGTCCATAAATTTTTTCCATTCTTTGATTTTCATGTCTCCACTTCTTTTAGAAATCCGGTATGGACAGTTGAGATTCGTAGGATGACCTGGTTTTATGTTCAAAACATCAAGGCTACCATTCTGATACATCAAATGAGGCACACAATCCTCTGGGATTATCTATTGAAAAACATAGTAATAACTTCATAGTTAGCAATGATGTACTAGTTCTAGAAGTATGCAAAAGATGCGCGGATGTCGTAATAGTAAGAAATCTTACCAGGGTATCTCCATAGTAGTTACCGTAGTTCAACACGTGCACTAGTGGCACGTATTGACCATAATGTGGAGGAGTTTTACAATAGATATTGTAATTCTCAAGATCAGTACAAAATCCGACCAGATGAGTTTTCTCCTTATAAGTTAACTCAGAGCCATCGGTGTAGTAGGTTCTGTCTACCATGTTCCGCACATTGTTTGAACAACCAAAATAAGCTGTCAATGAAAATAAGTTGTCAACTATTTTGAAATGAACAATATAAATTAGCCAATAACTATGTTTGAGAAACTCACATAGCGGTAGAATTGGAGGCGTATCAACAAGGACCCAAATGTCCATATTGTCTTGCTTGATGTCAGGATCACCAAGATCCATGGTGACAAGCATACCCTCATCAAAACCATACATCTTGCAAAATGCTTCCCAATTTTTGCAAACCAAAATGGGTTACGCTCTCAGAATTATACATATTTACTTAAAAATCTATATCATGATGGGTCCTTAGGTGAATTTTCTTTGTTTCCATACTTTCATGGTCTTCAAAACCCATCCTCTCCAAGACGTAGCGTCTTGCATGGCATGGGATAAGCTAGTCGAATTGTAAAAGATGAAAAGTACATGTTGAAATAGTTGAAGTCATGCTTAATTACGAAAAAATAACACTTGTCGTCGTTGCGTACCGTTTCAACATCGAAGGTCTCCTCCAGCTTAATACTGAAGCGCCGATCTTCGTCCAGGTGAGGCCTGTCGCACAGACCTCGGTCGTCGTGGCACCAGTCGCACTCCCCCGGGAGACTTTCGTCATCCGAGTACGACATTTCCTATGTTCATAATTCAATATTAAACGTCTACAATTAAATATATGTACTAAAAAACCTAAGTTAGATCATTATTATTCATCACGGGTTGACTATCGGTTTGTCGAGTCTTTTCTTGAAAACTCTCAGCTCACGTGGTGTATACATTCGACCGTTGGTGATGGTTGCTCCTCCTTTCATTCCCGAGTGCATTACACCAAAATGTCTAGCACACGGGAATGAAGGAGAAGCGACCCCCACGACAACAGTCGGGATTCTTCGTCCTCTCATATATATATATATATATATATATATATATATATATATATATATATATATATATATATATATATATATATATATATATATATATATGGTGGAACTCTCCCTCACTGATTCCTCTCAGACATTTGCGACCGTCGGTGATTAGCTACTTCCTTTCGTTCCCGAGTGCATTACACCAAATTGTCTAGCACACGGGAACGAAGGAGAAGCTACCCCCACGACAACAGTCGGGATTCTTCGTCCTCTCATATATGGTGGAGACTCAATAGACTTAAAGTCAATCCAAAATATCGTTTAATTATCTTTCTAAAACCGGTTCGTGGCTGGTCTCACCTCGAGGTCGGAGGGGGTCGGTGATGGGGACGACGGCGGGGATGATGAAGGGGGGCTCCTAGATTTCTGCGTAAACAAAAACCCTATAAGCTATCAACTAATCATATGCATACGCCTTGCATAGTGCTCTCCAATTTTAGCATTCAAAGTAGGAGTAGTTTTCCAATTTGAGCATTCAATAAGCAAAATCAAATCACAAAATAAAGTAGTATTCAAATTAGGATGCATTCAATTATAAGCAAAACTACATCACCTCCATGCGTCCGTACATCGTCGAATATTATCACTAATACACCTCGAATACTATCATACATCTTGCCAGTACAGCTAGAACCGTAGCGCCTGACGGGTATCGGCGCGGGCGGTGGACACCCAAAGGGAAGGAACCATCACAGGATCATAGCTCCAGTGAGATCCCTGAAGAACCTGCCAGGTATTGTCGAACCTGCCCTCCAATGCAACCATGTAGCGACGGACGTGCTGGTCCTGCTCGCTGACACGGTGACGTACCACCTACGCGGTGTCCGGAAGCCTCGGCACCGTCACTGGCCCACACGACCGCCACCAAGTATCAGGATTTCATATGGAAACTCGTCTGTTACAAAGGGATTTCATTTTTTTAAACTTATTTGAACTCCTGACTTTTTGTGTGTTCAAAATGCACCATTCAAAGCCACATCACCATTTTTCAATCCTTTCTGACTTCATTTGTTATTTTTCATGCATTTACTAATTATTTTGAGCTATAAGACCCTAAAATTGAAAAGCATTTCAAATGAACTCTGAAAAGGTTGAAAGTTGGCATGGTATCATCATTTCATCCACATAGCATGTGCAAGAAAGTTGAGAGGGTTACGGCAAAAACTGGATGCACTTCGTGTACAAAACGGACAATCTCTTTCAAAGTATCAGGATTTCATACGGAAACTCGTCTTTTACAAAGGGATTTCCTTTTTTAAAACTTATTTGAACTCCTGACTTGTTGTGTGTTCAAAATGCACCATTCAAAGCCACATCATCATTTTTCAATCCTTTCTGACTTCATTTGTTAATTTTCATGCATTTACTATTTATTTTGAGCTATAAGACCCTAAAATTGAAAAGCATTTCAAATGAACTTTGAAAAGGTTGAAAGTTGGCATGGTATCATCATTTCATCCACATAGCATGTGCAAGAAAGTTGAGAGGGTTACGGAAAAAACTGGATGCACTTCGTACAAAACGGACAATCTCTTTCAAAGTATCAGGATTTCATACGGAATTCGTCTGTTACAAAGGGATTTCATTTTTTTTAAACTTATTTGAACTCCTGACTTTTTGTGTGTTCAAAATGCACCATTCAAAGCCACATCATCATTTTTCAATCCTTTCTGACTTCATTTGTTAATTTTCATGCATTTACTATTTATTTTGAGCTATAAGACCCTAAAATTGAAAAGCATTTCAAATGAACTTTGAAAAGGTTGAAAGTTGGCATGGTATCATCATTTCATCCACATAGCATGTGCAAGAAAGTTGAGAGGGTTACGGAAAAAACTGGATGCACTTCGTACAAAACGGACAATCTCTTTCAAAGTATCAGGATTTCATACGGAATTCGTCTGTTACAAAGGGATTTCATTTTTTTTAAACTTATTTGAACTCCTGACTTTTTGTGTGTTCAAAATGCACCATTCAAAGCCACATCATCATTTTTCAATCCTTTCTGACTTCATTTGTTATTTTTCACACATTTACTAATTATTTTGAGCTATAAGACCCTAAAATTGAAAAGCATTTCAAATGAACTCTAAAAAGGTTGAAAGTTGGCATGGTATCATCATTTCATCCACATAGCATGTGCAAGAAAGTTGAGAGGGTTACGGCAAAAACTGGATGCACTTCGTGTACAAAACAGACAATCTCTTTCAAAGTATCAGGATTTCATACGGAAACTCGTCTGTTACAAAGGGATTTAATTTTTTAAACTTATTTGAACTCCTGACTTTTTGTGTGTTGAAAATGCACCATTCAAAGCCACATCATCATTTTTCAATCCTTTCTGTCTTCATTTGTTAATTTTCATGCATTTACTAATTATTTTGAGCTATAAGACCCAAAATTTTCATGCATGGTTTCATCATTTCACCCTCATAGCATTTGCTAAAAAGTTGAGAGGGTCCCGGCAAAAGGTGGATGCACTTCGTGAACAAAATGGACAATCTCTTTCGAAGTATCAGGGTTTCGGGCGAAAACTCATCTGTTACAAAGGGATTTCATTTTCTTGAACTTATTTGAACTCCAGACTTTTTGTGTGTTCAAAATGAACCATTCAAAGCAGAGACTGATTTTGAATGGTGCATATTCAACACACAAAAAGTCTGTAAAGATCGCCAACCCCAACATAAAAAAATGAGCATAGATGCGCCTATAGAGAGAATTCAACCTAAATTCATAATAAATTTCTATGAATTTCAGAGAAATTCACTCTGAATTTAGGTCAAATTCCCTGTATAAGGGCATCTATTTTCATTTTGAGAGGAGCTCAACAAGGCAGAGAGGGACGGGCTTATAAACCGGTGTGAGGGCCCTTCGGTTGGCGAGGTGGGACTAAACTCTGACCGCAACGAGGAACAACCCTTTAGTCCCGGTTTGTGGCACAAACCGGGACTAATGGTCATGGGTCCAGGGGCGAGGCGCATTGGTCCCGGTTCGTGCGTGGAACCGGGACCAAAATGTCCAGACAAACCGGGACCAGTGGCCCACGTGGCCCGGCCGGCCCCCTGGGCTCACGAACCGGGACAGTTGCCTCCTTTGGTCCCGGTTCATGAACGAACTGGGATTAATGGTATTACGAGGGCCGAACCAATGCCCTGTTTGTTTGTATGCATGTCGGACAAATTACAACATTGGAAATACAAGCATGGTCTAGGCCCACATGCAAATGATACTCGGCGGAATGTTCAAATGAGGCACGCGGGAGGATGGACTCGACCGGAAGGCAGCATGATCAATGGAGAAGAGGGTTGGAGAGGAATGAGAAATAAGCAACGCCGCATGACTATACTTGAATGACTCAAATAAACAATAAGTTGTCTCGTTTCCCTTCCGTCTTAGTCACGGAGTAAGATACTCCCTCTGTTTTTATTTACTCTGCATATTAGGTTTGACTGAAGGCAAACTTCATAAAATTTGACCAAATTTATAGAAAACTAGCAAGATGCCCGTGCCTTGCACAGAACATCAAGACCTTGTGGGAGAAAAGGATGAACGAGGGAAGGCCTTGTCTGCAAATGTGGAGAGGAGTGCAGGTAAATTGTCATAGTTTCCTTCCGATCCGTTAAATATAGATGGAACGGCCTATATTGCAGGATGGCAGGCACACCATCATCACCAACACTACTTTTTATCTACACTAGCATGGTGCCCGTGCGTTGCATGGAACATCAAGATGCATTTGTATGAGTAGTTTATCTTGTGGCAGAAAAGGATGAATGAGGGAAGGCCTTATTTGCAAATGTGGAGAGGGGTGTGGGTATCTTTTTGCAAAATTGCCATAGTTTCCTTCCTATCCGTCAGATATAAATTGGACGCACCCTTATAAAAAACAGAGTTGGTGATGATGGTGTGCCTACCATCCTGCAATATAGGCCGTCCAATTTATATCTGACGGATAGGAAGGAAACTATGGCAATTTTGCAAAAAGATACCCACACACCTCTCCACATTTGCAAATAAGGCCTTCCCTCATTCATCGTTTTTTCTCACAAGATAAACTAGTCATACAAATGCACCTTGATGTTACGTGCAACGCACGGGCATCTTGCTAGTAAGAGTAGAAATATGAACATTTACAATAGCAAATATATATGATGTGAAAGTATATTCAATAATGAATCTAATGGTATTGATTTGTTATTGTATATGTTATTATTTATGTATATAAACTTTGTCAAAGTTTACAAAGTTTGACTTTGAGCAAAGCTAAAATGCGGAGTTAATAAAAATAGAGGGAGTACGCAGGGACTAGTATAGTTACTACTGCCGGAACATGGTAAGTTGGACCCCTAAATGCGGGCACGGACCGGGCACGCCTCAATTATTCTTTCAAACAGTCGGACACCTACATTTGGCACACCATCCGGCTACTTAATCAAGTGTTACGCTTCACTACTTGAAAACGAAAAGGGTGGTACCATAACCAAAACCACCACACTTGGGGCTAGGGTAACAACTTGGTACTGTACCACATTTGAACCAGGGCACAAAAACCACCTGTTCTGCGCCTAATGCGCAACACGGAGCACGGAAGCTCGAATATGGCCGGGAAAACAGGGAAATCGACATGTGGGGCACACCTGTCGGGACGACATGGCGCAGACTAGTCGAATGGAGGAGCTGGCCCACGACCTCCTCGCCACCGGCAACCATTCATGTGGGTCGTGGGGGCCAGCAACATGGCGCAGCTCCAGCACTGCCTCTGGACAGGGCAACCGCGGTGAGCGACACGCTCATCGTCACTGGACACGGTCGGTTTTAGTGTGCCGAGGGTGGCGTTAGCGCTGTCGCACGACCAGTAGATCAACACCCGGCTCGTCGAGGATGCACAGGGCGCCGAAGCGCGCGCGTGCCGCGACGCATCTGTGGAGTGGTGTAGCGCGGCCAACTGCATCCCCAGGACCTGAGACCATGCCGGGTCGTCTTGCTTTTTCAATGACATGTGGGGTCGCATGCGAGCAAAGGGCATCTCCAACGTTGCCATGACTGCAGCTGACTACCCTGGCACACCAAAAACCCTCATCCCTCGTGCCATCGCACGGTGCATTCCTAGCCGGCGCCGGCTGCCCGCATTCATGTTGTCTGTCCGTATGCCGTCGTTAAGAGGCTCGTTGCCCGAGGAACCCACTCCGGCGACTTAATGACGTGCCCGGACGCTCTGGTCTCACTAGAATGCGCTACTTAAAGCGGCAATGCCCAGCTAACCTCCACACCATATCCGCCATGACCGCGAGCGCGAACGCTCTGCGGGAGAGCTTTGTCTTCGGGGATGAAGCTCGAGGTCCCCGCCCTCGCTCAAGTCGCCGCTCGCGACGCAAAAGCGGCGTAGCCGGACACGGACGCGACCGCACAAGCGGTGGCCACAATGGCGGCTGACGACGGGAGCACCGTCAGCCACGCGTCCTACTTGCCGCCGTCCAACGTCCAGCACCGCCGAGGTCGGGGATTCCTCCAAGGATGAGTAGGGCATGGGAGGCGGCAGGGCATGGTGTGCCAACTGGCCGGTCCGTCTCCCGTGTTCTACTCTTCCTCGCCGGAGACCGCACCTTCGTCTTGAACCCCGCCCCCGTACATGGAGATCGCAGATGGAGGACATCTGTCGCCGTCGTAGAATAAGTTTAGGGTCGGGTTTCTTTTATTTTTCTGTCTTATAAAAGTTTGAAATGTAATGAAAATCTGCCGTGTTTGCATTAATCTCGGCCGGTGTATATGAACTTTCACAATAATATAGTTTATTGTAGGAGTACTAGCAAGATGCCCGTGCGTTCCACGGAACATCAAGATCTTGTGGGAGAAAAGGATGAACGAGGGAAGGCCTTATCTGCAAATGTGGAGAGGAGTGCGGGTAAATTATCATAGTTTCTTTCCTTCCTATCCGTTAGATATAGATCGGACAGCCTATATTGCAGGATGGCAGGCACGCCATCATCACCAACTCTTCTTTTTATTGAACCGAGACAAAGCTAACATGCCAAGTAAATAAACACATAGGTCTACATACACAATTTATCTTAGGCACTCCAATAGTACATCCACTACACATTCACGCATTTCACATCTTTCTGCATCTACGGGAACCTACGAAAGGGTTAACGTAAATTGCCTCTCTCTCTCTCTCCTCCCTTATTTTCATGGTGGTGGGCCCCTCCCTCCCCCCCATCTACAATCAACAGCTCACACGTTTCACATTACGTTAATTACGTAACTGGGATTACGTAGGTGTAGCATTACTGATCCTAAGAAACCCAACTAAGCCCACCTCCCAGCATATCGCGCGGGAAAGACCCGGTCGCGCCGTTTTAGTCGGGATTACCGGATTACTAGTAGTAGTATCGATGGATCGCGCGAAGCACCAAGTTTTTTTTAGGGGGCGAAGCACCTTGTTTAAAAGGAAAAAGGCGGTACACTCATAGCACCCCTGTCGCGGTCGCATTGCACCCCACACACGTTCGGTCCTGCACACGGCTCACGCAAACGGGATGTGCTTCCGCTTGCCTCTTGACTGATGATACGTCTCCAACGTATCTATAATTTATGAAGTCTTCATGCTATTATATTATCAACCTTGGAAGTTTTATATGCATTTATACGCTATTTTATATGATTTTTGGGACTAACCTATTAACCTAGAGCCCAGTGCGAGTTTATGTTTTCTCCTTGTTTTAGAGTATCGCAGAAAAGGAAAACCAAACGGAGTCCAATTCACCTAAAACTTGACGGAGCTTATTTTTGGACCAGAAGAAGGCCAAGGACTCAAAGAGTTGGGCCAGAAGAGTCCCGGGCTGCCCACGAGGGTGGGGGAGGCGCCCACCCCTATCGGCACGCCTCCCTGCCTCGTGGACGGCCCGGAGACCCCCCTGACTTGTTCTCGATGCCAACACCTCTCATATATACCGAAACTTCCAGAAAGAAACCTAGATCAGAAGTTCCGTCGCCACAAGCCTCTGTAGCCACGAGAAATCAATCTACGCCCTCTCCGGCACCCTACCGGAGGGGGCCATCATCACCGGTGCCCATGGGGGAGGATCCCGGACAGGCCATCATCGCCATGAAGGCCAAGGACTAGAGGGAGAACCTCTCCCCATCTAGGGGGGAGGCCATGGAGGAGGAAGCACAAGGGGGAGAACCTCTCGTCCTCTCTCTCGGTGGCACCGGAGTGCCATCGGGAGGGGAATCATCGTCGCGGTGATCGTCTTCATCAACATCACCATCATCATCACCATCCTCATCTATTTTACGCGGTCCACTCTCTGGCACCCCGCTGTAATGCCTACTTGAACATGGTGCTTTATGCCACATATTATGATCCAATGATGTGTTGCCATCCTATGATGTTTTGAGTAGATATCCTTTGTCTTTGGGTTGATTGATGATCTAGATTGGTATGAGTTGTATGTTTTATTATCGGTTCTGTCCTATGGGTGTTGTTGCGTATGGGAATAAAGAGGACTTGATGCTTTAATGCTATGGTTGGGTTTTACCTTAATGATCTTTAGTAGTTGCGGATGCTTGCTAGAGTTCCAATCATAAGTGCATATGATCCAAGAAGAGAAAGTATGTTACCTTATGCCTCTCCCTCATATGAAATTGCAATGACGACCACCGGTCTTGTTAACAATTGCCTAGGACAATTCCGCACACCGACCCATCATTATTCCATACTCGCTATTTATAATATTTATTAATATATTCTAACTTTATGATAACAGCACCTATTTTTATATTTTATCTCTCCGATACCATGCGAAGTTATCGTCTTCATACCCACAATGTAGTTTTATTTCTCGTTTCTAGTTGGAAGCAAACGTTCGGTGTACGTAGTGTCGTATCAGTGGCAGATAGGACTTGAGAGAATATTGATCGTACCTTCAGCTCCTTGTGGGTTCAACACTCCATACTTATCACTTCCACCTTTGGGAATTGCTACGATGATTCCCTGCACTTGGGGATTATCAAGCTCTTTTCTGGCGCCGTTGCCGGGGAGCAATAGCGTGGGGTTGATATTCTCGTGTGTGCTTGTTTGCTTTCTTCGCTAAGTAGATTTTGTTTTTCCTTTTTGTTTCTGTTTAGTTGTGGGTGAAACATACAATTTTTTAAAAATAATGAAAATACAAAAAATTATTACTTGCCTCTCATGCCTAAAAAGTTTTTCAAAAAGAGAAGTGATTGGAAAGTTATGCATTGAAGAAGTGAGGGTTGACCTTGAGCACTTGTGTTCATGCTCACGGAAACAATGTAGAATTTTTCATGGTAGTTTCTCTGTAAATAATTTTCCCCTTGTATATATCCATTGTATTATAAAAATAATGTGCCAAGCTTTGGTTTTAGGATGATTAGATTGCTTGTTTACTATGTGCAGAACAAAAAACAGAAACTTTGCCTGTAGCGCGTGATTTTACATTTTTTACTGGAAGGTCAAATGGGTCTGAAACTTTTTGCACATTACTTCTGTACAAAGTTTTCAAATTGTCAAATTTATTTCATAATTTTGGGAGTTACAGAAGTTTACTAAACTTCCAGATTAATACAGACTGTCCTGTTTTTGACAGATTCTGTTTTTCGCGTGTTGTTTGCTTATTTTGATGAATCTATGGCTAGTATCGGGGGGTATGAACCATAGAGAAGTTGGAATATAGTAGGTTTAACACCAATATAAATAAATAATGAGTTCATTACAGTACCTTAAAGTGGTAGTTTGCTTTATTACACTAACGGATCTCACAAAGTTTTTGTTAAAGTTTTGTGTGGATGAAGTGTTTGAAGATCGAGGAGCTATCAATATGAGAAGAATAAAGAGAGGAAAGAGTTAAATCTTGGGGATGCCCAAGGCACCCCAAGTAAATATTCGAAGGATACTCAAGCATCTAAGCTTGGGGATGCCCCGGTTGGCATCCCATCTTTCTTCTTCAATAATTATCGGTATACCCCGGTTTTTGTTTTGTTCACATGATTTGTCTCCTTTGTGTTTTTGTTTTTCCCTGAAGAACCAAGCTAGTATGAGATAGCCCTTCATTTATGTATAGAATACTTCATGTTCTTCACTTATATCTTTTCAGTATGTTCTTATAGAATTGCTCTTTGTGCTTCACTTAAATCATTTGAGTATGGTTTTATAGAATGCTTCGTGTGCTTCACTTACATATTTTGAGCTTGGATATTGGTCAGTCTATATTAATTGTAGAATGCTCCATGAACTTCACTTATATCTTTTGGAGTATGATAATACTATCGTCTAAAGTGGGTTTGGAAGAGTGTCAACTTTAGGAATTAGTGATCCCACTATTCCGAATGAGAAGAATTTTGCTTATGTGGAGAGTAGAAAAATTTCTATGCTTGTAGATCATGAAAAGAATGCTTTATGTGATGGTTATATTGTTGAATTCATTCATTATGCTACTGAAAATTATTATGAGGGAGGAATATATGCCTGTAGGAGTAGCAATAATACCAAATTTCCTCTCTATGTGCTTAAAGTTTTGAAGTTATACTTGTTTTGCCTTCCTATGCTAGTTGATTCTTGTTCCTATAAATAATATGCTCACAAAATCCCTAGGCATAGTAAGTGGGTTAGATTTAAATGTGCTTGTCATATTCTTCATGATGCTCTCTTTATGTTTCAATTCTTTTCTTTTATGTGAGCATCATTGAAATCATCATGCCTAGCTAAAAGGCATTAAAGAAAAGCGCTTGTTGGGAGACAACCCAATATTTACCCTTAATGTTTTTGTGTGTTTACATGATTAAGATACTGTAGTAATCATGTTTTATATCTTTTGCTTCAATAAAGTGCCAAGTGAGACCTTTGGGAAGACTTGGGTGAAAGTTAATGTGATCTTGCTGTAAAAAACAGAAACTTTGCACTGACGAGATTAGCTGTCATTTTTTTACAGAAGAGTGTTTTGAGTTGATTATTTTTGCAGAAGATTAATAGAAAAATTACTCACGTCCACCAATTTATTTCATAATATTTGGAGTAGCAGAAGTATGGTTTCTGTTCAAATCATTACAGACTGTTCTGTTTCTGACAGATTCTGTTTTCGTTGCATAGTTTGCTGGTTTTCTAGTTTCTATGGCTTATATTTCTCAATATAAATTGTAGAAATGATATGGTACAGTAGGGATTGTGTGAGAACAATTATGAACCTCGTCTTTGACAGAACCAAAGTGAATGATTTACTCTTTATCATACTAACCTATCTCACGAAGTTTCGTTAAGTTTTGTGTGATTGAAGTTTTCAAGCTCTGGGTGAGATATCGATATGAGGAGAATAAGGAGTGGAAAGACCCTAAGCTTGGGGATGGCCAAGGCACCCCAAGTTAATATTCAAGGAAGACTCAAGCGCCTAAGCTTGGGGATGCCCCGGAAGGCATCCCCTCTTTCGTCTTCAAAACTATCGGTATACCTTACTTGGAGTTATATTTTTATTCGTCACATGATATGTGTTTTGCTTGGAGCGTATTTTCAATTCTACTTGCTGTTTGAATAAAATCATTGGATCTGAAATCTTGAATGAAAAAGAATCCTCCCATGGATAGTTAATTATTTGACTACTCAGTTTTCTTCACTTATATCTTTTTGGGGTAGTTTGTCATTTACTCACGTGCTTCAAGTATATCCTATGAGTAAATGGTTGAATGAATTGAATATCATAAATCATAATTTATAAATGTTTCATATGCTTATACCATGGGGAGTAATGACTTCACACAGAATAAGTATAGGTAGTAAACTTATTGAAAGTTAGCAAACGCAGAATTGGTCACTTGAACAATTCATGAAGGAATATTGAAGGAAGAGAGATTTCACATATAAATATACTATCTTGGACATCTTTTGTAATTGTGAGCACTCATTAAAATATGACATGCTAAAAGGATGATGTTGGACAAGGAAGACAACGTAATGGGTTATGTTTTCTTATATCCGAAATAAAGTATATTGTCATGGATCATCCAACATGCTGAGCTTGCCTTTCCCTCTCATGCTAGCCAAATTCTTTGCACCAAGTAGAGATACTACTTGTGCTTCCAAACATCCCTTAAACCAGTTTTTCCATGAGAGTCCACCATACCTACCTATGGATTGAGTAAGATCCTTCAAGTAAGTTGTCATCGGTGCATGCAATAAAACTTGCTCTCTAAATATGTATGATCTATTAGTGCGAAGAAAATAAGCTTTATACAAACTTGTGACAGGGAAGTAATAAAAGCGACGGACTGCATAATAAAGGTCTTTATCACAAGGGGCAATATAAAGTGACGTTCTTTTGCATTAAGATTTTGTGCATCCAACCATAAAAGTGCATGGCGACCTTTGCTTCCCTCTGCGAAGGGCCTATCTTTTACTTTCATCTTCTACCTTATGCAATAGTCATGGTGATATTCACCTTTCCTTTTTACATTTTATCCTTTGGCAAGCACATTGTGTTGGAAAGATCCTGATATATATATATATATATATATATATATATATATATATATATATATATATATATATCCAATTGGATGTAAGTTATCATGAGTTATTATTGTTGACATTACCCTTGAGGTAAAAGGTTGGGAGGCGAAACTATAAGCCCCTATCTTTCTCTGTGTCCGATTAACTCTTTGAACCCATAAATATCACATGAGTGTTAGCAATTGTGAAAGATTAAATGATAGTTGAGTATGTGGAGTTTGCTGAATCAAAACTCTGACGTAGACCCTTCCTGAAAATAAGATGAATTGCAATTGTTTGATGACTGAGAACATTGTTTGTTAGTTTTCAAGAAAGTTTATGATCTATACTTTAACATGTGAATAGCTTGTTACTTGATCATGAAAATTTTACGAGATGAGCTACTGATATGACATGTATTGATGCTATAAAAAGTGATTGAAATTATCATTGATCAAACTTGTGCACCTGCTAGCATTCACACTTCATAAATTGTTTCTTTTACCATTTACCTACTCGAGGACGAGCAGGAATTAAGCTTGGGGATGCCGATACGTCGCCAACGTATCTATAATTTATGAAGTCTTCATGCTATTATATTATCAACCTTGGATGTTTTATATGCATTTATATGCTATTTTATATGATTTATGGGACTAACCTATTAACCTAGAGCCCAGTGCCAGTTTCTGTTTTCTCCTTGTTTTAGAGTATCGCAGAAAAGGAAAACCAAACAGAGTCCAATTGACCTAAAACTTGATGGAGCTTATTTTTGGACAAGAAGAAGGCCAAGGAGTCAAAGAGTTGGGCCAGAAGAGTCCCGGGCTGCCCACGAGGGTGGGGGGCGCGCCCACCCCCCTGGGCGCGCCTCCCTGCCTCGTGGACAGCCCGGAGACCCCCCCTGACTTGTTCTCGATGCCAACACCTCTCATATATACCCAAACTTCCAAAAAGTAACCTAGATCGGAAGTTCCGCCCCCGCAAGCCTCTGTAGCCACGAGAAATCAATCTAGGCCCTCTCTGTCACCCTGTCGGAGGGGTCCATCATCACCGGTGGCCATGGAGGAGGAACCCGGAGAGGCCATCATCGCCGTGAAGGCCAAGGACCAGAGGGAGCACCTCTCCCCATCTAGGGGGGAGGCCATGGAGGAGGAAGCACAAGGGGGAGAACCTCTCCTCCACTCTCTCGGTGGTGCCGGAGTGCCATCGGGAGGGGAATCATCGCCGTGGTGATCGTCTTCATCAACATCACCATCATCATCACCATCCTCATCTATTTTATGCGGTCCACTCTCCCGCACCCCGCTGTAATCCCTACTTGAACATGGTGCTTTATGCCACATATTATGATCTAATGATGTGTTGCCATCCTATGACGTTTTGATTAGGTATCCTTTGTCTTTGGGTTGATTGATGATCTAGATTGGTATGAGTTGTATGTTTATTATTGGTGTTGTCCTATGGTGCTCTCCGTGTCGTGCAAGCGTGAGGGACTCCCGCTGTAGGGTGTAGCAATACGTTCATGATTCGCTTATAGGGGGTTGGTGAGTGACTGAAACACAAACCCGAGTAAGGGGGTTGTTGCGTATGGGAATAAAGAGGACTTGATGCTTTAATGCTATGGTTGGGTTTTACCTTAATGATCTTTAGTAGTTGCGGATGCTTGCTAGAGTTCCAATCATAAGTGCATATGATCCAAGAAGAGAAAGTATGTTAGCTTATGCCTCTCCCTCATATGAAATTGCAATGACGACCACCGGTCTTGTTAACAATTTCCTAGGACAATTCCGCACGCTAACCCATCATTATTCCACACTCGCTATTTATAATATTTAGTAATGTATTCTAACTTTATGATAACAACACCTACTTTTATATTTTAGCTCTCCGATACCATGCAAAGTTATCCTCTTCATACCCACAACGTAGTTTTATTTCTCGTTTCTAGTTGGAAGCAAACGTTTGGTGTACGTAGAGTCGTATCAGTGGCAGATAGGACTTGAGAGAATATTGATCGTACCTTTAGCTCCTTGTGGGTTCGACACTCCATACTTATCACTTCCACCTTTGGGAATTGCTACTATGATTCCCTGCACTTGGGGATTATCAACTGACATGTGGGACTGCACTTGGAGAAATCGACCATGCGCCAAACTCCCCCCGCTCGCCGCGCGAAAAAGCCCCCCCCCCAAAATTCCCCCCAAATCCCAAATTCAACCACCATTCGGCCAACTAGCCAATAATATTCCCCCAACCCCCCTCCCCCGTCCCCATCCACTCCATTCGCTCCGCCAAAGCCGCCCTCCCCGCAGCGCTGATACGTCGGCGCTGCGGTTCATCGAGGGGACACACGGCGATCCTCTCGCTCCCACAGTACGCTCTTGCAGACTGCCGTCCTCTAGCCGTGCCGCCACCGCTGGCGACGTTCTTGTGGAGGCGCACGGCGGTCAGCGCCGCCACCGCTGGCAACGTTCGTGTCGAGACGCACGGCAGTCAGCTTCTCCCACGGTACACGCATTCGAGATTGAGGCCTCGTGCATGTTGGTGTAGCGCTAAATGTTAGCTGATAGACGTTGTTAATCTCATTGTTTGCCAAAGTAATTTACAGTCAATATGCTCTTCTTAAGAAGCTTCCTTGCCCTGTTCTGCACTCAATCTGCTTAGCTGAGATGGCATGCCACGCCCGATTAGTTGCTAAAATATCCTGCCATATATTTATTGTGACGTAGATTGCCATGGTCTAGTAGCCAATCTGTTAGGTGAAATAGCTCTACACTGTTTTATACTCGATCTTTGTTGCTGCGATGGCCTTCGATAGTTCGATGGTTGTGTGCTCGGCCTCATTGACTGCTGAAACAGCTTGCCATAATTTAGCACTCAAATCTGTTTGCTGAATTAGCTTAAAATATATTTCGTTACTTAGATTTGCTCGTCCAAATATCTTGCCATAGCTTTAGACACCGACCTAGGTATTTTTTCTGGACTTCATAAAAAAGCATATATGTTTTTCCTGTAATATCTAGTAGAAGAACTAATTTGTATGTCTAACAGATGGATAGGACTTGGATAACATCTGCTCGAAGATTCTCCGCTGCATATGTCGAGGGGGTTGAAAACTTCATGAACTTTACCAGAGCTGAGTACGGTGGTCCGAAATCAGATGTGCTCTGCCCATGTAGCAATTGTATGAATTTAGTTACAAGACCCCAGTCAACTGTGCAAAATCATCTACACTTGTATGGGATGTCGGTCACATATACTAGGTGGGTTCATCATGGTGAAGCTGTGAACGTCAATGTTACTGACTATATGGAAGTAGCAGATCACCATCTTGATCTGCCTGGTGCTCAGGTGGAAGAGGAGGAGGAGGTGGTGGTGGCGGAGCCAGTGAGTATTACCAACATTGAAACAATGCTATGAGATGCTCATGCATTTCGTGAACTTTAACCTGCAGAAGAAAAATGATGGACCCACATGTTGGAACAATGCAACGTGGCTGTCACCCCAAGAAATAAGCTATCAGTACTCTCAGCTATGGTCACCTTTCTTCAGGTGAAGACATCTGAGCAGATGACCAACAAATCATTCGATGCCATGTTGGTTGCTTTCCGCAAAGCTTTCCCAGATGCATCTGAGCTGCCACACACCTACAGTAAAATGAAGAATTTCCTTCGTGCCACTACTGCAGGATGCTGCTAACGCGACACTACAATCAGAGACCCTTCGAGAAACTGTGTGCGATGCAATAATCGCAAACGGTGCTGTATGAAAACCGCCATAAATGTGTAAAACGTTTGCGATGACGGATGCATCAAACACAGTTCAGGTTTTAGTTGTGTGTGCGATGAAGGGCATACGGTTCAATTTAATTAACTATTTGCGATGAGGAGGAACAAAAGAAACGGGCAGCCAGATGAAGGCGTGTGCGATACACAACATACAGTTCACTCGGATGAACTGTTTGTGATTAGGCAACACAAAAGAAACGGTCAGCCAGATCAAGGTGTGTGCAATATACGGCATGCGGTTCACTCGAATGAACTGTTTGCGTTGAGACATGAGAAGAGAAACGGTTCAACTTAACAAGATGTGTGTGATATGCGGCAAACAGTTCTGTAATCAGAAATGTCTGTGAAGACCGATAATAACACAGACGGTTGATGCTAATAAGACGTGTGTGTTGTGCGATGGGATTGCATACATAACAACAACATATATATATATATACACACACACTTATAAGGACATGCTTGCATAACCAAATTAAACATCCACTTACATAGCTGGCTACTACAACCATGGCATTTGCACACACCAAAGTAAACTATTACATGCATAATTACATAGGTGGATACTGCACACATGACATTTCCACACACACCAATAAAGTAAACTATATATTACATGCATGATTAACTAGCATAAACGATCATCTGATCATCATCTACTTATTATGACGCTTGCTCTACTTGTGGCTCGATCCGGGCTCGTCGATTTGGGTAACGAGGCACTTCCTCATGTCAACGATCCGCCTGTGCATCTCGTAGTATGTGTACACGCTCTTGGCCACAAACCTGAGGTGAGGTTCGTCCAGTTGCCGCATCCAGGCCCGGTGCCAGGATACGGGACTTGTTCTCTGGGCATCCTGCTTCATCTTTTCATAGTAGGGGTCGACGATGGCCGAGGCGAGTTCGACCAGCAAGTCCTGCTTCGTGCTACCCCAGACCCTGTAGTGGTCACAGATTTCGACAAGGTTCTTGCAGGCCAAGCCCATAACACTGAGCGCTTTTACATCGTCTTTGGTTTCCACCATGGCGAACTTGTAGTCGGTGCTATTGACAAACCTGTTGAAACGGTCGCAAGGCTATGTGGCCATGCAGTAGTGGTAGATGAGGACATGACGGCGCACGCACAACTGGGCAATGGCAACCTTCTATTCTATGCCGGGATGACCGGCGGCGTACTGGAGGTCGATGCCGACCACCTTGTACTTGTCTCGAGCAAGCAACTGCTCAACGTTGTTGATGTAGTCGTCCACCACGGCCGGGTCGATGGTGTACACCACCGAGAGATCCATCTCCCGCGCGTGGGTCTCCACTCTATGCTCGCCGAACTCCATTGGAGCACCGCTGGACATCCCCTCTCTATGTGTCATCGTGGGTGTGCTTGTGTTGTGGGGCGCGATCGAAAGGTTGAGGAGACTAAGGTTATACTGGCCGCGGGAATTAAAGGGGAAGCCGGACGGCCAGGAATATCGGGAGGCCCTCATGGCAGTTCTAATTTGCAGCGCGTAACTCCATTGTGCCGCACGTAACTGCATCGCGTGGCAACGCGCGCTACGCAGCCCCATGCATATGGGGCCCCCGACGTGATCGTGCGCACGCCCAACTGCTGGCAGAGCGCGCGTGGAGGGACGCGAGCAGAGCACTCCGCGGTTGCCTCAAGGGAAAGTTGTCCACAAGCCGAGCGCGCCGACGGACGCGAGCAGAGCACGCCAACAGATGCAACAGAGCGCGTCGTGGCGCCTAACGGCAAGCACAACGCGCTGGGGCGCCTAACGGCGAGCAGAGCTTGCCGAGGGACACAAGCAGAGGATGGCATAGTGATACGTGGCAAATAAGATGAACTATGCGAGCGATGTCGGAGACATCAAGCATGAATCAGATTAGAGTTGTGTGTGCGATACATGGCAGACAGTTGATCCATCTGAGTTGTTTGTGATGGAATAAGCTGTGTGTGTTGCGGGCAAACGCTTGGTGGTGTATAACCTTAAATTTAACCAAAAAAGTGTTAATGCATGTTACAAAAATTGTATAGCTGGAAACTATGTTCAAATATGACTCCAACGATATAATCTATGGCGACATGCATTCGTATTTTATTAGTTAAATCCTACTTATAAACCAGGACGGGGGTATAGTAGGTAATTAAATCGCAAACGTTTTTTTATTAACTGTATGTGTACGTGTCCTGTCGTCCTCCTCTCGCACGTCTTGTCACCCCGCTGCCGCAGACGGCTTACAGCGCAAGCTTGCGCAGCGAGCGGGGGTGTTCTTTTGGCCAAACGGTGGCGCCAATGAATCGACGGTGAGCCCGTTCCCACGCAACCTCGCAGGTTCCCGCGCAAGCTTCCCGCGCGACTCGGTGAAATCCCCCAAAATCCCAATGCTTGCCGACCTGCTATAAAAACCCACACGACCGGCGAGTCCTGCGTCGCATTTTCCCCCTCCCTCCCTGTAGCTTATCACGTCTGCTTCTCCCATAATCACTAATGGCACCGGTCCATCGTCATTAGAGGACAACTCCACCTGGGAGGCTACACCGCGGCGGCGGCGTAGCCCCCGACGTAGTGTAGTGCACGTGGCGTCCCTGTTGGGTGTGCACGGAACACCCACCACAAGCTCCGCCGCCGCTGCCCGTCGGCAGCTGTTGCCGGCCGCCGTTGCCGCCACACCACTGTCGAAAGCCATGGCCATCTCCCGCTCCGCCACCGTGGCCCGAAGGCGGGAGGTGGCCGTCGTGGCCGCCACCCCACTGCTGGCTACCGTGGCCATCACCCGCTCCGCCAACGCGGCCCAAAGGCGGGAGGTGGTGGTCGTGGCCGCCACCCCATCATCGGCCACCGTGGCCGCCAGCCCACCGTCGACCGCCGGGATCATCACCTGCTCTGCCACCGCCGCCCGAAGGAGGGAGGCGGAGGTGAAGGCCCGCACGTGCGTCAGCGACCTTGCGCACTACATCGAGTTCCTGCGGGAGGAGGAGGAGTGCCTCGTCGAGCACGCAAAGAGCCTTACCGCAGCCGTGGCTGTAGCACACGCCGACGCAGAGGCGAGGAATCAGGAGCGCTACGAGCAGTCCGGCCGCTTCGAGAGGGATTGTCTGGAGCGGCAGTGGGCGTTTGAGCTGGCGAGCATCGCGGAACGTGCAGCAGCGGCAGGCACCGGATTGCATTTGTCCAGCTCGTCGGTAGGCTCCTCCTCCTCCTCTTCCTCTTACTGAGCACGCTCGGCAGAGGAGAGGCTGCCGGAAGTAGCACAAAGCCCCTCTGTGGTAGTAGTAGTATTTAGGGGCTATTTTGTTCAGTTCATCTGACTATAGATGTGTGGTCGAACTGTACAACGTACTTAAAATTAGCTAGTATATATAGTTGAACTAGCTATTTCAGTACATGGTTGGCAACAATTGGGGAGAAGTTTGGTCGGTTCAGCTGTCGAGTTGAACTGTTTGTATAAATTAAGAACGACTGCTTAATCTATGAATGAAATCTGTGCTTAATTATTGAATTTTAGTTGCAAAAATTACATAGTGCTAATGATTTCTAGCTGCATATTTTGACAAATCGCAGTGTTACAAGGATTGACAAATGGCAACGTTACCAGATCAACAAATGTAAATCTTTCCTGTTTGACAAATGGCAACATACCCAATATGACAGATGCAAATCTTGCCAAATTGTTTGTACGTGGTTGCACACGGGTCATCCCAAACAACTGTTTGCGTTGAAGGGATGGACAAATCCTGCGCTGCTCTCACTTTGCATATGGGTGTTCTATCTAAATCGTTTGGGATCAAGAGCTGCAGAAATTCTGCTCGGCACATTTTCTCTTGGCTTCCTGGGGAAGCTGTCTGTTTGTATACGGGTGTTCTAACTAAAACGTTTGCAATGAGTGTTTTATATTTAAAAGGCAAATTAAACTGCGGCTTGGGCGCCATTAATGGAGAGGATGCGAGCAAGGCGGGCGGCCATGGAAGTCAAAGGGCTCTCTTCCCAATGAGCATGTGCACTCAAGGATAGCTTGCACGCCTCTCGGTCAGCCTACGCACCGGACGGCACTCGCACGCCTCCCGTTCAGTCAAGGTCAAGCAGCTGTCCGCACGGCACCTCCTACAGCCATTAAAACCAAGACACGTGGCGTCACGTCAATGGTTAACAGAATTTTGGATTTACTAGAATTTAAAAACAAGGCATCTCAATGTTTTGCCGGTAATCAACGGTGCCCTGGTGTTTGAAATTCATTCCCATTTCTTGCATGGGACCTAAGCATGCACCCAAGGACACAGCTTTGATTTTTCAACCAATTATATGCACTGGAGCATGTGCATGTAGTTCAATTTTTAATTATGCACATAAATGCATTGAAAACTCAGTTAATGCATAAAAATATCCAAACGAACCTCGAAAAATCACAAAAATTCACACAACACTCCTGTTGTTCTATGTTGACACGAGAAGAAAAATGAAAGCAATAAGAGGCAATGGATATTGTTTCGTCCCCAAAGGTGGGACGTTCCCTACCGAAAACCATCATGCTTGTTGTGAGAAGCTCCGGTTTGTAGAAGCATATACCCAAACCTGCCCCAAATGGGAAAAAAATTGTACCACGGCATGTTGATGCCGCTCCATGATAGCATGCCAAGTTTCATGAATTTCAGACGATTTTTGGATTTACTAGAATTTAAAAACCAAGCATCTCAATGCTTTGCCGACAATCAACGGTGCCCTAGTGTTTGAAATTCATTCCCATTTCTTGCCTGGGACCTAAGCATCCACCCAAGGACACAGATTTGATTCTTCAACCAATTCATATGCACTGGAGCATGTGCATGTCGTTCAAATTTGAATTATGCACATAAATGCATTGAAAACTCAGTTAATGCATAAAAATGTCCAAACGAACCCCGAAAAATCACAAAAATTCACACAACACTCCTGTTATTCTATGTTGACACGAGAAAAAAATTGAAAGAAAAAAGAGGCAATGGATATCGTTTCATCCCCAAAGGTGGGACGTTCCCTACCAAAAACCATCATGCTTGTTGTGAGAAGCTCCGATTTGTGAGAAGCATATACCCAAACCTGCCCCAAATGGGAAACAATTTATACCAAGGCATGTTGCTGCCGCTGCATGATAGCATGCCAATTTACATGAATTTCAGACGATTTTTGGATTTAATAGAATTTAAAACCAGGCATCTCAGTGTTTTGCTGGCAATCAACAGTGCCCTGGTGTTTGAAATTCATTCCCATTTCTTGCATGGGACCTATGCATGCACCCAAGGACACAGATTTGATTTTTCAACCAATTTATATGCACTGGAGCATGTGCATGTACTTCAAATTTTAATTATGCACATAAATGCATTGAAAACTCAGTTAATGCATAAAAACGTCCAAACGAACCCCGAAAATCACAAAAATTCACACAACACTCCTGTTGTTCTATGTTGACATGAGAAAAAAATTGAAAGCAATAAGAGGCAATGGATATCGTTTCGTCCCCAAAGGTGGGACGTTCCCTACCGAAAACCATCATGCTTGTTGTGAGAAGCTCCGGTTTGTGAGAAGCATATACCCAAACCTGCCCCAAATGGGAAAAAATTTGTACCACGGCATGTTGATGCTGCTACATGATAGCATGCCAAGTTTCATGAATTTCAGATGAGTTTTGGATTTACTAGAATTTAAAAACCAGGCATCTCAATGTTTTGCCGGCAATCAACGGTGCCATGATGTTTGAAATTCATTCTCATTTCTTGCATGGGACCTAAGCATGCACAAAAGGACACAGATTTGATTTTTCAACCAATTTATATGCACTGGAGCATGCGCATGTAGTTCAAATTTGAATTATGCACATAAATGCATTGAAAACTCACTTAATGCATAAAAATGTCCAAACGAACCCTGAATAATTCCAATTCTTTTATGATCACTGCAGATAAAAGTTCTAGCAATTCAAACACCGTC
Organism: Triticum aestivum; assembly: GCF_018294505.1. Taxonomy (NCBI): domain Eukaryota; kingdom Viridiplantae; phylum Streptophyta; class Magnoliopsida; order Poales; family Poaceae; genus Triticum; species Triticum aestivum. The sequence continues at coordinate 127,996,972 of NC_057805.1, read as the reverse complement.
CATGGTCACTGTGACCCCATTATGTAATTCAAATCAAGACCAAAAATCAAGTAGATCCCACACAGTTTATTATAACCAACCGTGTGATATGCAGCACAAAATATCTTCGGACCATGTCTGAATAAGGGACCATGTTTGATGACACTTTGCACGCCAGTTTTTTGGCTGAAGTGATTCCAAATTTTCGGCTTCCACGGAAATATCTACCTCCCCGCCCCCTCCCCCTTACCAAAAGCCACATTTACCCTCTTTCCAGCTTCCTTTCCAAGTTGAAACCTTCACTCCTTGCTTGCAGCGCGGCCGCCTCCTCGCCGGCAACCGTCCTTCATGCTCCTCAGCCTCGCCTATCCAGGAAGGTAATCCACACCCGACCCCCATCCTCCTCCTCCTTCCACATCGCGCATGCCCCTACTACCGGCGCGAGCACGACACCTTCCACCCAAATCACCGACCCCTCCACCAAATAAGCGCAGGCCTAAGCCATGGTGCACACAGTATAGCCAGGACCTCAAGGAGCATTTGGCAGCGGACAAGAAAATCATGGCCGCACGCGCGGATGAGGTCGCGATGGCTGCCATTCGTGCCGACCCTAGATCTTGAAGGAGCACCTTGCCATTTGCTAGCTACGCCGGTTAAGCATGCTCGGTTTACCCGTTGCGTGTCCTGCTCCTGCCTTTTCCTTCACAAATTCTAGTGAATTGTGCTATCTAATTTTACCATGCAATCTGTTGCTCTAGTGTATATGTTTTATATGTCATGCAGTGTGGTGCTCACTTATTAACTGTTTTGTTAATTAGTTGTAGTCTTCAGTTAACTGTTTGGTTCAATTCTGCAAATGTGATGTTCAATTCTCCAGGCTGCAATTTTGTATTGTCTTCCATGTGAGAAATAAATCGAATTTATCTTTACAAAATTGTGGTTGCATTCTGTTATTGTATACCATGTGAGGAATAAATTGAATTTGGCTGTAGTAAATACATGAGAAACAAATACAATTGCTACAATTGGCTGTAGTTAACTGTTTGGTTAACTGTCTGATCTTCTATTAGGAGTATGTTATATTGTGCAATGTGGTGCTTAGTTAATGTTTGGTTCATTTGTTGTGGTGTTTAGTTAACTGCTTGGTTCAATTCTGCAATGCGATGTCCAATTTTCGTGGGTAGAATTTTGTATTGTTGTGCATGTGAGGAATAAATCAAATTTGGCTACACTTAATACATGAGAAACATATACAAGTGTTATATTTCCTAGTTCTTAATCATGCTTGGTTTGGATAAATGGGTTTTCCGTGTGGCTTCAATTAATCTGATGAATCTGCAATGTGATTATTTTTCATCAACATATTTTACTGATAGCATGCGAACCCTTACTTAACCTGATGACTAACTACCTTATATGTGTTGCAGGGAAACAATGGGAAGCACTGAGGTTTACAATCGAGGTTAGCACGTGCATGGTCCGTTGTCTAATAGCACATTATTGTGCAATTGTAGGAACCATTCTAATATTTAGGTTTTTAACAATTTGGTCTTGCACATGTAGGTCCTGCTGTCAGAGGTTTTGACCCACTGTTCGACCCTTTTTGCATATGGGGAAATGAGTTGTCCATGAATATCAGTCAAGTCAAGAAACTCAGAAAGATTGTTAGGATAAAGAAATTAGCGACAAAAAACAACAAGATCTTTGTCTGCACAATGAAGAAGACATCAGTTCACTACAGGATGGTACTAACTATTATACCTTGCCTTTTTTATTCCTTTGCCCCATTTCCAATATAGAGAAGATATTATGCACATCCTTGTTTTCAGGCCTTTCCAAAGCAGTTCACTGATGATTACCTCTCAAACCACCTGTATGGTCAGGAGGCGAGGAAGGTATTCATACAACACCCACGGTTCAATATTGAAGTGTTCCTGAAGAGGACGAAGGATGGACAGTCAATCATCCACAGGCACTGGCCTAAAGTTACAAAGACCTTCAACATCAATGAAGGCTCAATATTCGCCTTCTGCTTCAGCAGTTTTCCAGATGAGATACATCTGTCTATGTACCGTCTATGATGCTAATTTCGAAAGGTTATAGATGTTGCATGTGAAACTTGGTCCTGGTGTAGTTGTGTAATGGGGTAGCTGAGTGCCGAAGCTATATGATGTTGTACTCTGATGTATTTCAATTATGAAAATGAAATATATTGTGTGCTTAATATGAACTATCAATTAGATTAATAAATGGATTATGAATAATCAGATAATTAGCCTGCTAATTGGGTTTTTCTATTGCAAAGGGTTGTTGAAAAAATACCGTGGGCGATGACCTCAGGCAACGCACACAGTTTCTAGGAATAAACCGAGTTGGATCAATGAACAATCACACACGACTTTCTTTTGAAAACTGTTTGCATTAGGCCACCTTGCACAAACGTTTACCACATGAAAACTGTGTGTGATGGACAGCCTTTGCAACACAGTTTCTTCCACGGACCGTGTGTGATATATTCAAGAACGCAAGCGAGTTAACGGGAAAAATTGTGTGTGATGTACCTGTGAACGGAAACATTTTCCTTAGAGTGACTGTGTGAGATGTACATACGAACGGAAACGTTTAGCGGGGACTGACTTGTGGGATGTACTTGCGACCAGAAACAATTTTGCTGTATAATTGTATTTTTAGCTCTACTGTACGTATTTCCGTATTTGAGCGCTCGCCGGTCGCACACGACCTCATTTTGCCGAACGTGTGTGCCAGGAGGGCATATCCCCGAGGGTTTCTAGGTCGTGTGGGAAGGACCCCACCCTATCGCCCACACTCACTTGGCGATGGTTCCAAATGTCGTCGCGGAAAGGGGTTAAAACCGTTTGTTTAGGAGCTCGCTGTACTAGTGTGCAGTTGGAATTGGATATGATATGATCCATGTTTGTAAGAATAATTATGTTCTGTTCCGGAAGGATTATGCCAACTTAAGTGCATGCCCGAAATGCAAATCATCAAGATGGAAAGATGGCGATCCTGTGAAGAGGATTCCTCATAATGTTCTGAGACATTTTCCAACTACACCAAGATTGCACAGGTTGTTTCATGATGCTGAAACAAGAGAGGATCTACTGTGGCATTCTAGGAACTAGGAGTACAGAGATCGGAATGTAATGAGCCATCCATCTCATGGTAGTGAGTGGAAAAGCTTCAATCAGAAACACAAAAAGTTTGCTACTGACCCGAGAAACATTAGACTTGGCTTAGATTCAGATGGATTTAACCCATTTGGCCACCAGAGCGCCACATATAGCATGTGGCCAGTGCTTGTTTTCCCTTACAACATGCCTCCAAATGTCTGCAACAAAGAATCAAACTACATGATGGCCTTGCTCATCCCAGGTCCAAAAAGTCCTGGAAAGGATTTTGATTTATTCATGGAGCCTCTTGTGGAGGAACTTCAACAGCTATGGAGGGGTGTTCTCACTCGAGACCTATATAGCATCCCACCAGCTGATTTCTTTCTGCGTGCTGATATAATTTCGTGCATCCATGATTATCCGGCTTTGGGCACAATGTCAGGGCGAACGACACATGGTTACGATGCGTGTGTTCGCTGTGACAGGAATCCGTTGTCATACGCAATACTTAGCAAGATCTGTTACATTGGACACCACCGTTTCCTTGCCAAGGACAAGCCACGTCCTACAAAATACCGAAGACATTTGTTCAATGCAAAGCATGAAAACTGTGACGCGCCAAAGAGGCTCACCGCCGATGAGTTGCAAGTGGAATTAGAGAAGGTCAGGCATATTACACCAGGAAACCATACTGGTAATGGTAGCGGGAAAAGGAAGCTTGGTGGGGCAGAAGAGAGATTATTGTTTACCCGCAGGTCCACTTTGTGGGACTTGAAGTTGTCGGCATTCTGGGAACGGGGGTCCCCAGACTTGCCCGCCTGCAGCCCATGGCGAGGCTAAGCCAGCAGGCCGTACAACCCATCTTCATCAACAAGGCATCCAAGACTCTCGCGAGGGGCCAAGCCTCGCGAGACGGACGGTGCAAGACCTCCTCAGGAGTGGCCTCGTCAGGCAAGCTCACGAGGAGCGGAGATATCAAGGTGGGGCAAACCTCACGAGGCTCTTGTGACGTGAGCCATGACGATCGGCGCCAGGCGGGCGCTAGCGCGTGTAGTGTCCTTGTTTCCTCTTTGGTGCTAAGGAGGCCAGCACAGGCGAGGAGTACCGAGGCATCAGGCAAAGGTTGCCATATCGATGCAACGAGACTAAGACCAGAAGGACGGCAAGACGGAGGTCATCATGGAGCCCAAGACGGCATCCCCACCAGAGCCTTTTGCAGGCGAAGACCACTTTTGTCACGATAGCTTGTACTAGTTGTCCCCCTTCAAATTTGCCCGCCGTTGTTGGCTCCCTTCCCGCTCAATATTTGGGATAAGGACCAGGGCCTATATAAGTAGAGCTAGCCACCACAGTAGGGGAATATCATCTTAGCTTGATCCAATCTGATCGAGAGCCTACCCTAGCCACAAGAACACCTCAACCTCAGGAGGCTGTTCTTCCCTATGTACTGTTCATCATCAGCCCAAGAGGCAATCCACCACCACCACACTGGAGTAGGGTCTTACACCACAACGGTGGCCCGAACCAGTATAAATCTCGTGTCTTTCTGTGTTGCGAGTTCGTCGAGTTTGTCCGCAAGATCTTAGCGAGCTAGGGCGTAGATCGGTAGGAGGGAAAGTCTTCGCGCGCACCCCAGAGTTCAAACCTTAAGGGTTTGCCGGAACCCCACATCTGACAGAAGTATTGGAAAGATTGGATCTGCGGCATAATCTTGATGTGATGCACATCGAGAAAAATATATGTGACAACATTATCGGCACACTTCTTAATACTGAAGGCAAGACGAAAGATACCATAAAATCTAGGATTGATTTGACACACCTGGGTATCATACATGATTTGCAGGTGCAAGATGAAGGTAAACCACGGGATATGGCACCAGCTGTGTACGTCCTAGACAAGGTAAAAAGAAAAGAATTCTGCGAGGTCCTGTCACATGTGAGATTCCCACATGGATTTGCTTCCAACCCTGAAAGGAGAGTTAGTGCAGATGGAAACAAGGTACAAGGGTTGAAAACTCATGACTGCCACGTACTACTTCAAAGGGTTTTACCTGTTTTCCTTAGAGGATTGGGCCGCCCTGACTTATGCAGAGCAGTTGCAGAGTTGGTGTCTTGGTGGGCGCATGGCAGATGCTAAGGGATGGCTAAAGAGAGGAGGAGGCTCGAGGGCACTGGTGGGCTCCAGAGGCGAGGTCGGCATGAGCGAGCGCGGGACGCAAGACATACCCAGGTTCGGGGTTCTCCAGGGAGATAACACCCCTAGTCCTGCCGAGTGTGGTTGATGTGTATCAGTACAGAGTCGCTCCTCGAGCTGTATGGAGGAAGAAGGAAGACAGGCCAGGGCTTAGGCTGCTTCTCCTTGTGGTGTGTGTGTGCTACTGATGATCTAATCGCCCCTATGCATGAGGGCTCCTGGGGGATTTTATAGGTAAACCCCCTAGGGGTACAAGGCTAATTTTACAAGGCCATGGGGCCGGGTTGTCATCGTCTGGGAAGCCGGTATTGGGACCCGCCGGGGTTCAGGGCTCGTCGGGTTCTCTGGGCGCGGGGCCCGCCGGGTACGGGGGCACTGTTGGCCGTCTCTTCGATCGTCGGGGAGTGGCCAGGTTGAGGCGGCTACAGTGGTGCTCCGTCAGGTCGCCGCTTGCTGGCGTCATTGGTGCCGATGGTTGCAATGTTGCCACGCCGGCCCTGGTCAGTAGGTAGGTGGGGCACTGTTGCCACGCCCCGGCTAACTTGAGGCATGGGCGGGGCACTGTTGCCTCTATCATTGGTAGGTGGAGACTCGCCCCATCGTACGGCTGGGATGGGATGGGAGCTGACCCGTGGCCGGTTTGGAGAACACGCCAAGGGTGGAGCTGGCTTGTGGGGGAAGTCTTGGTGTGTCGCGCTTGGCTGTCTTGAGCTGGTTGTTGGGGCCGAGTTGAGGAGTCCGGCCGGGTGGGAGAATTTGGCCGTGTTGAGGGGCTTGGCCGGGTCGAGCGACCTGGGCAAGCGTGGGCCGGCTTGAGGGGCATTGCTGGCCCCGTTATTTTTTTAAAGGATCCAGGTTCCGTTGCCTGCCTCGAGTTCACCCCCCCGATAGTAGTCCCCGAAGCTGTGAAGGTCTGCCGTCTTCGGATGGGAGGGCCTTCGCAGTTTCCCTTCCCTGAGGAGGCAAATTTTATGGCCGCCAGGTCCAGCAACACCCACTGTGTGCCGGCTTCTGGAAGCCGGATCGCGGCACCCCGTTAGAGGCGGGAAACCAAGGAGTCTGACGAATCTTGGGGTAATCTTTTGGACTTCACGCGGACGCCACGTGGCGCCTGGAAGCCGGAGGGGCCTGACATGCCACGCGCGCGACGGGACAGGGCGACGCGCTGGGGCCCGCGGCCGCGCGCCCTCGGCCCACGCATGCGGATTTATTGCAGCGTCTGCAAGTCGGTTGCCATTCTTGAGGCAGTTGTTGCGCACGTACGTGCGCAGTTATTGCGTGGAAGTGGCAAAGGCGGGCGCAAACGATCCCACTCCCCCACGTTTCAAACCGTGGCTTATAAATTGGGGCGAGGAGGGCGCGGCGGAAATCGTTCTCGCTCGCGCCCCCTGCCTTCTTCTCCCTTCCTCTTCTTCTTGCGACCGCCGCGCGCTGCAACGCCCATTGCTTTGAGCAGAGCTTCGTCGCTATCTTCTTCTTCTTTCTCCCGCACCTTTGTCGATGGCGCTGCCGTCGGGATCGTGGATGGGTTCGACCGTCACTCTCGACGAAATAGCCTATCTCCGCACCACCAGGCGCCTGCCGGGGGAGACAATGGTCGCCGGGGGGAGAGCAGGAGCCGCGGCCCGAGGGCACGGAGCGCGTAGTCTTCTTCCCGCACTTCAAGCGTGTGTTCAGGATTCCCGCGAGCAGCTTCTTCCGCGATGTCCTAGAGTTCTTTGGTCTCCAGCCCCATCATCTTGGCGCCGGCGCCATCGTGCAGCTGTCGGGCTTCGTCACCGTCTGCGAGGGGTACTTGGGGGTCGAGCCTTCGATCGACCTCTGGGTGCGATTCTTCTCCTTGAAGCAGCAGGGGCCGGGGAGATGTCCGAGTGTGGGGCCGCCATCATCTCCAAGCGGTCGGGTGCTGACTGCCCGAAGATGCCGCTGGAGGATTCTGCCAAGAAGTGGCAGAATTCTTTCTTCTACATCCGCAACCTCGGCGCGGACTGCATCAACTTGTCGCCCTTTGTCAACTTGCCGCCGAGGGAGAAGCAGAACTGGGGGTACTACCCCAAGAACCCGTCGCAGGAGGTGCTCAACCTGTGTGAGTGGGTGTCGGTGATGAAGGAGCGGGAGGGGCTCACCGGCACCGACCTCATCACCGGCTTCATCGTCCGCCGAGTGCTGCCGCTGCAGCAGCGCAACCACCTCATTGGTCAGATGACCGGCCTTCAGGACCCCAACCGCATGGCGAACTTGCGGCTGGGGGTGGACCAGGTCGCGCGCCGGGTCAATGACATCTCCAAGGCCAACCTGCAAGACGACTAGGAGTTCGGGAAACCCCCGTACAGCCGCGCGAACCCGGCACCGATGGTGAGTCCTTGGTCTCCATACATTGCTGCTGCTCATCTTCTTATTCGCCCCGACGTGACACGGGAGGTGCTTCTGAATGCCATCCGGCATCCTTACGACCGGGCGCAGGTGCAGGTGGTGCGCGCTGCCTTGGAGGAGCCCGAGGCCCACGGCGGAGGGGAGGAGGCGACCGCCGACACGGGCGCAGGGTGCCGAGCGGGTAAGTCTTGTCTTCACTTCTTGAGTCACCAGTCGCGGGACGGTTTTGGGAGGCTGACGCGACAATGTCGCGCCGTGGACCCCGGCTGTGAAGCGCGCAGCAAACCCGACAGGGGGCGCGAAGCCGCCCGCCAAGAGGAGGTGTGGCGCTCTGCAGGAGAGGGCGGCGAGGCCCGTCGTTCCGGTGGAGCCGGGGTGAGTTCCTTTTCCGCTTGAACCGAGTGGCCGAGTGGCCGAGTGGCCGAGCCGGGGTGAGTTCCTTTTCCTTTTCCGTTTGGGTTTCAGGTCGCCGATCTCGCTGGCGCTGGCGGCGGCGGATGCGGCATCCAACAAGGGTGACGCGTTCCGGAGGAGCCGGTCCGGCACTGTCGACCGGGACGAAGAGGAGGAGCAGGAGCGGGCGGACCCAGATCTTGGTCTGGACACGGCCGACACCGAAGGCCTGCCCTGGCGGGACCAGAACCGGGCCGAGGTGCAGTTGGAGGCGGCGTCGACCCTGGCCTGGGTTGACGCTGCGGCGACGTGGGCGAGGTCCGGCGAGGAGCCGGCATGGCCGGAGATGCCGGCAGGGACGGTGGTGGCGGAAACGGTCTTCGTGCCATCACTGGAGGGGAGGCGCGGCCAAGGCGGCCGCGCGGATGTGATGGACCTCGACCGAGAGGTCGTGGTCGTCGGGGACGACACCCCACCGCAGACTGATGTGGTCGAGCGGATGGGGGCCGACGGAGGCGGCGGCGACGCCGTCTTGGAGGAGGTGCCGTGGATGGTGCTGGAGGGAACGCCCCAGGCGCCAACGAGCGAGGCGCCATTGGTGGTGGAGCCGCAGGCCGCTCCGGCCACCGAATCGGCGATGGTGCCGGAGAGGGCGCCGGCCGTAGGGGTGCGGCCGGCGGGGAGCACGCCTGGTGCTCAGGTCCGGGGGTCTCCGGGCCGTCGGGTCGCAGCCAACGCAGAGCGGGACCAGGGAGGTCTTCTTCGGGCCTTTGACCGAGGAGGAGGCGGCGATGCCCACCGTGACCCGGCGCCTGCGAGGGCGGACGGACCAGATCTAGGCCTTCGTCCAGGCCGAGATGGAGCAGACGCAGGAGCTGGAGCGCGCCGTGTTCGTAAGTTTCCCTTGCTTTCTTCTTCATGGGGGCGCGCTAGCGCACCCACTGGGTGTAGCACCCGAGATTCGGGCCAACTGCGTAGCAGTTGGGTCGAATCTTAAATCACAGTCTTGTGTTGATTGTTGCCTTCTGCAGCAACTGGACTCCTACCGGGTCAGCGTCTTCAACCGGCTCCTGGAGACGCACTGGCGGCTCAAGGAGCAGCTCGCCGCCAAGGAGGAGGAGCTCCGCGCCACGGCAGGTATTTTCTTTGCATGCTCTTTTGTAGTGGGGATGCGCTAGCGCTCCCAGTGGGTGTAGTCCCCAAGATTCGGGCCAACTGCGTAGCAGTTGGGTCGCATCTTAAAATAGTACTTTGTTTCTGAATCTTTCCTCTTCAGCCGAGGTGCTATCCTGGAAGACCCAGCTGATTCGGACCAGCTTCCACTACGACCGGCTCGTTGCCGACGCCGGCCGGCTTGGGGCCGATGTTGCTGGCGTTCTGGGAACGGGGGTCCCCAGACATGCCTGCCTGCGGCCCACGGCGTGGCTCCACTCGCGGCCCAGTACGACCCGTCTTCACCAGCGAATACTCAAGACCCTCGCGAGGGGCCAAGCCTCGCGAGGCGGACGACACAAGACCTCCTCGGGAGCGGCCTCACCAGGCTGGCTCGCGAGGGGCGGAGAGATCAAGGCAAGGCGAACCTCGCGAGGCTCTAATGACGCAAGCCAAGACGACCGCGATCAGGCGGGCGCCAGCGCGCGCATTGTTCTCGTTTCCCCTTTGGTGCTAAAGAGGCAAGCGCAGGCGTGGAGTCCCGAGGCATCAGGCAATGGTTTCCATATTGGTGCAACGAGACCAAGACCAGCAGGACGGCAGGACGGAGGTCACCATGGAGCCCAAGACGGCGTCACCACCAGAGCCTTTGGCAGGCGAAGACCACTTTTGTCAGGATAAGCTGTACTAGTTGTCCCCCTTCAAACTTGGCCGTTGTGGGATCCCTTCCCGCTCAATATTTGGGAAGAGGACCCGGGCCTCTATAAATAGGACTAGCCACCTCCATAGCGAGAGAGGGATTTCCAGCAGCTCACCAAGCACAAGAACACCTCACCTCAGGAGGCTGTTCTTCCCTTGTAACTGTTCATCCTCAGCCCGAGAGGCAATCCACCACACCACACTGGAGTAGGGTATTACACCACAACGGTGGCCCGAACCAGTATAAATCTTGTGTCCCTCTGTTCTTTGAGATCGTCGAGCTAGGCCATGAGATCCTTGAGCGAGCTAACCATCGAGGGAGAGAGAGATCTTCGTGCGCACCCAAGTGTTCGAACCTCAAGGGTTTTGCCGGAACCCGAAATCCGACATTTGGTGCGCCAGGTAGGGGTGCGCCAAAGCTTCGCTCCCTCGGCGGCTACGCATCTCTGACCAACTCCCATGGACGGCGCCGCTTCTCCAACTGGATCGACGAGCGCCCCGAGCAGCACCATGGGGCTCCGGGCCCTCACCCCCGCCTTGAAGCAGGTATAGTGGCTGCCCAAGTTCAGGCCAGAGATGTCACCTCGCTACGATGGTGCGGCAGATCCGGTGGCCTTCCTGCTAGCATACGAGGAGGCCGTTCTGGAGGCCACCGGCGACGATAAGGTCATGGCCAACTGGCTCCCCATGGCCCTCACTGGCGTGTCGCGCGCTTGGCTCCTCCATCTGTCGGGATCTTCTGTGGCCTCCTGGGGGGAACTGCGCGACCTCTTCATCGCGCGCTTCGGGGGGGGGGCGACACCCCCAGTCGTCGCGGCCCTCCTCGGCGGCTCGCAAGCGCCGCCCTCAGATCGTCATGCCAAGCCGTTCCTTCGCCGGATCGGTGCTGCCTCCACGCGGCAGGGGGCTCCCCCAGGTTGGGCGGCACCCAAGGCCGACCTAACCTTCGACTCAGGGGATCACCCTGCCACCACCATCGGTTCGGGCGTGCTGCCAATGCTTTGCACGCCCACCGTTTGCAGCGTAGTGTCGGCGTTCTGGCAACGGGGGTCCCCTGACTTGCCTGCCTGCAGCCCACGGCGTGGCTGTGCTAGCAGGCCTATACGGCTCATCTTCATCAACAAGGCACTCAAGACCCTCGCGAGGGGCCAAGCCTCGCGAGGCGGACAACGCAAGACCTCCTCAGGGGCGGCCTAACTAGGTTGCCTCACGAGGAGCGGAGAGATCAAGGCAGAGCAAACCTCGCGAGGTTCTCGTGACGTGAGCCGTGACGATCAAGATCAGGCGGGCGCCAAGCGGGCGCCAGTGCGTGCAGCATCCTTGTTTCCTCTTTGGTGCTAAAGGGGGGAAGCGCAGGCACAGAGTACCGAGGCGTCAAGCAAAGGTTTCCCTATCGGTGCAATGAGACCAAGACCAGCAGGACGGCAAGACGGAGGTCATCAAGGAGCCCAAGACGGCGTCACCACCAGAGCCTTTTGCAGGCGAAGACCGCTTTTGTCAGGATAAGCTGTACTAGCTGTCCCCTTTCAAATTGGCCGTTGTTGGCTCCCTTCCCGCTCTATATTTGGGGAGAGGACTAGGGCCTATATAAGTAGAACTAGCCACCACAGTAGGGGGCAATCTGATCTAGAGCCAACCCTTAGCCACACACCGAGCACAAGAACACCTCAACCTCAGGAGGCTGTTTTTCCCCTTGTACTGTTCATCATCAGCCCAAGAGGCAATCCACCACCACACTGGAGTAGGGTATTACACCACAATGGTGGCCCGAGCCAGTATAAATCTTGTGTCCTTTGTGTTGCGAGCTCATCGAGTTCGTTCTTGAGATCTTAGCTAGTTAGGACGCGGATCGGTAGGGAGGAAATCTTCGCACGCACCCCAGTGTTCGAACCTTGAGGGTTTTGCCGGAACCCGTGATCCAACATTTGGAGGGCTAGGTATGGGTGCGCCGAAGCTTCCATTCCGTTGCTCCGCGTCCAGATGCTCCGTCATCTCCATGGCGGATGCTCGTCGTGCTCGTGCTGAGCGCCGGGCTGCCCTCGCCACCCTTGTCGCTCAGACGGCTCCCGTCGGCGGGCCACCTCGTCGTTCTTCGTCGCCTGCCGCCAACGCCGCCACTGGCCCGGCGCGGAACGTGCAGCAAGCATCCTCGCTACACCCATCGGTGCGGCGGGACGGCCGCACCGCCACTCCATCGCTGACCCCAGCCAGTTCCTCGTCCCATGCATGTCGCGCTCCCATGGACGCGCCGGCCGCGCTCCTCATGGAACACGAGCTCCTGCGCTACCGCCCAGTCGACGACCTCTATGAGGACAGGCTCGACCGCATCACCGAGCTCGTCTGCGCCGCAGGGGGCTCCCCTGCGCCGTCCCTCTCTCCGCCTCGCCCTCCGCCAGCTACAGGCGACGTAGCTCACGGAGCACCTCCACCACCTCTGGCCCAAGATGGTGCCCTGGCGCCAAGGCGAGCGGCTCCATGAGGCGACCCACCATGCCCGGCCCACGTGAAGAAAGAAGCTGTCATGAAGTCCGTCGACCGCAAGAAAATGCTCCGCCGCTCCTCACACCGCCCCGCTAGGATCGTCTGCTGCGGCAAGGCCCCGCGCCGCTTGCCGAAGCGGTGCGCGAGCACCAAGACCAAGCTCCACCTCCAAGGCAGGCCTCGGTGACCACGGCCGGCTGCCGCGCCTTCCCCTTCAAGCTCCGTAGCTTCGCCTGGCCCGGCAAATTCAAGCCGGATCAGCCTCGTCGCTACGACGGCACCCCCGACCCCGCGGAGTTCTTGCAGCCCTATGAGCTGAGCATCGAGGCGGCCAACAGCGACGAGAAAGTCATGGCCAACTGGTTCACCATGGCTCTCAAGGATGGAGCCGCTCCTTGCTCCTGAATCTGCCCCCAGGCTCGATCTCCTCCTGGGATGAGATGCGCAACCGTTTTGTTGCCAACTTCCAGGGCACTCGCGACCGCCCGCCAGCCGCGGGTGACCTGCGCCGCGTCAAGCAACAACCGGCAGAGACCCTCCAGATGTACATCCACCGCTTCAACAACGTTCGCCTCAAGATCCCCAAGGTGACAGACGAGGCCATCATCTCCGCGTTCTGTGATGGCGTTTGCGACGTCAAGATGAAGGAGGAGCTCGCTATCCATGAGGAGTTGTGCATGTCTCTGGAGTTGTTCAACTTGGCGACCAAGTGCGCAAGAGCTGAGGAGGGGCGCCTCTCCCTCCTCGAGCACCCAGCTACGGACCTGGAGGAGAAGAAAGCCAAGGCCAAGGACATGAAGCACAAGGGAGCAGCCATGCTCGCGGCAGAACCGGACACCAAGCGTGGCAGAGACCAGCCCGAGTCATCCAAGAGCAGCCGACCGTTCTGCGCCTTCCATAACCTGCATACCCACAACACCAGCGACTGTCAAGAGCTCAGAGCCATTCGAGAAGGACGCTTTGGTCGACGCCCCGAGCGAAGTGACCGGGGCTACGGCTGAGGAGGAGGACGTGGTGGCGGACGCTGGGACGACCGTGGCCCGCGCCAGGAGTGGCGCGACCGGCCTCGTGAGGACCGCTAGCAGGATCAGCCTCACGAGGGTGCCTGGAGGGACCAGCCTCGTGAGGATCATCCTCAGGGCAACGCCGGTCTTCCCCCACTACCGCCACCGCCAAGAAGAAATGACGACCACCACTAAGACGAGGGGGCTGGGGGCTTCCAGGAGCCGCACGCTATCGCCTGCCTCTTGGGCGGAGCTAAAGCCCCAGCCTCACAGCGTATCTTCAAACAGTTTGCTCGTGAAGTGAATGTGGTCCTCCCCAAGTTCGAGGCCACGCGCCCGCTCAGGTGGTCCAAGTGCGCCATCACCTTCAGTTCGGCAGATCAGCTCAAGTGCGCAGCTACCGCTGGAGCCCTCCCAATTCTTTGTTCACTAGTCATCAGCAACGTGCAAGTTACCAAGACCCTCATCGACGGCGGCGCAGGGCTCAACATCCTATCCGTCGACATGTTCAACAACCTTCAAGTGCCATATGACCAGCTTCAGCCTACCAAGCCTTTCTCAGGAGTGACTGACGGTTCCACCACACCGATAGGGCAGGTCCGCCTCCCTGTCACCTTCGGAGAATGCAACAACTACCGCACCGAGCTCATCGACTTCGACGTCACCTACATCCGCGTGCCATATAACGTGATCCTCGGGTACCCGGCCCTGGCCAAGTTCATGGCGGTGACCCATCACGGCTACAATGTACTCAAGATGTCGGGAAGCGGCGGAATCATCACAGTCCCGTGCGAAGAAAGAGATGCGGTGTGCTCCCTCGAGGAATCAACCCCGAATCGTCAAGATAAGTCCCGCGCTCAGACCAGCTAATCATTGGAGCATGAGAGTCGTGCTCGACGCAATCCTGTTACGGCAACGCCGCCTCCCTTTCTTACCTTAGCACGGCTGCTTGAGCGCTAAGGGGGACCCCCTGAGCATCGCGTCTCAGGAGCTCTTACTAGACCTCGGGCCACTCACCTCCTTGCCTTGACCACGGCACGCGACCTGGCATACCGGAGACGGCCGAAGCTTGCCTGGGGACCGGGACCTGTCAGCGTAGAGTAACAAGCCGTCGCAAGGTTGGAACGGGGAGACCGAGCCTAAATAGGACTTGCGTTCATAGGGTTCCATAATCAAGATAATATCAACAACAGACATTACTGACCCTTCACACGCCCCCACGGGGTACTTCTTGATTCCTCGCAGGGAACAAAAGACGAGAACCTAGGAGGATCCTATCTACACGCCCCCGCAGATGACGCCATCATCAACAGTGGGCCGCGGGAGGCCGGTGCCAACCCCATCCAGATCAGTGACAGCGGCGGCCGGACGCTGCAGCCTTGCTCCTGGCACGGCGTGAGCTCGGGGGCACGTAGCTGTCGTCGCTCATCTCCGGGGTCTCATAGAGCTCAGGGGAACCGCTGGACCCCAAGAGTCGCTGTTGCTGGAGTGGCCGCGAGCGGAGCACGCATCATCCTGGCGCTCCCCTCCGGGGCAACACTCCAAGCGGCGGCCCTCCGCGTCGAAGACCTTGAAGAACAGCGTGGAAGCGCCGTCATACTCAAAGTGGATCGCGAGGGCACCCTCCGCACGGCAAACCCGCGCGACCTCGCCCCAGCCACGGGTCATGAAGATCTTGCTGGGGGAGACTACTTCGACCTCTGCACCGGTCGCCGCAGCATCGTAGTCGGCATGCTGCAACCAGAGCTCGAGGGGTCCCCTCGGTGGCATCACATCAGAGAAGAACCGCGGGAAGCGGATCCAAGAGCTTGGGGGCATCGCCGCCCACAGCACGAGCTCGCGCGAGGAGTTCGCCGCATGGACTCCAGGAGCGACGGCGCGCGTCACCATGGCACGTCGACCTTGGCCACGGCGCGCGCGCCGACGCTCGTCGTTCCTTCCTCCTGAGCCCCTGGGTTGGGCATACAAGGGCAGCTGATACCCTGGAGGAGGACGCTCGCACCAAGGCCTCGTCGCCACCTGCATCGCCGCTGTGTCACGGCGGTGAACCAACCTCTCCTTCGGCGGAAGCGGCGCCGGCACGTCGAGGGGAGTCTTTCCCTTCTCCACAACAGAAAACCTTCGGATGAGCGCCATTGCTACTAGCAGAGGGTCAAGGAGGAAGAAGCAAACATGATGGGGAGAAATGGGCGACGGGGGCTCCACCCCCTTCCTCATTTATAGCAGGGGAAGGTCAACCAGCGCCCCCCACGATCACAGGTAATGATGGTTTTCCTTGCATGTCGCAGGGACTTGTCAAGTCGGGCAGTTGCCGAGGCAGCGTGGGGAAGCGGAGACGCCCACGTCCAATCAACCGCCACGCGTCGACCGAGGCCGCAGGCTTTTGGGGCCCATGGCGCTCTGTACTTGACCTTTGGCTTCGCCTCAAAGCCAAGCCCGAGCGCGCCTTGGGCCCGGGGGCTCCTGTCGGCGTTCTGGGAACGGGGGACCCCAGACTTGCCTGCATGGGGCCCATGGCGTGGCTGTGCTAGCAGGCCTGTACGGCCCATCTTCATCAGCAAGGCACTCAAGACCCTCGCGAGGGGCCAAGCCTCGCAAGGCGGATGACGCAAGACCTCCTCAGGGGCGGCCTAATCAGGTTGCCTCGCGAGGAGCGTAGAGATCAAGGCAGAGCAAACCTCGCGAGGTTCTCGTGACGTGAGCCGTGATGATCAATATCAGACGGGCGCCAGGCGGGCGCCAGCGCGTGCAGCGTCCTTGTTTCCTCTTTGGTGCTAAAGGGGGGAAGTGCTGGCGCAGAGTACCGAGGCGTCAAGCAAAGGTTTCCATATCGGTGCAACGAGACCAAGACCAGCAGGACGGCAAGGCGGAGGTCATCATGGAGCCCAAGACAGCGTCACCACCAGAGCCTTTTGCAGGCGAAGACCGCTTTTGTCAGGATAAGCTGTACTAGCTATCCCCTTTCAAATTGGCCATTGTTGGCTCCCTTCCCGACCAATATTTGGGGAGAGGACCAGGGCCTATATAAGTAGAACTAGCCACCATAGTAGGGGGCAATCTGATCTAGAGCCAACCCTTAGCCACACACCGAGCACAAGAACACCTCAACCTCAGGAGGCTGTTTTTCCCCTTGTACTGTTCATCATCAGCCCAAGAGGCAATCCACCACCACACTGGAGTAGGGTATTACACCGCAACGGTGGCCCGAACCAGTATAAATCTTGTGTCCTTTGTGTTGCGAGCTCATCGAGTTCGTTCTTGAGATCTTAGCTAGTTAGGACGCGGATCGGTAGGGGGGAAATCTTCGCGCGCACCCTAGTGTTCGAACCTTGAGGGTTTTGCCGGAACCCGTGATCCAACATGTAGCCGTCACCAAGACCCTCATCGACGGCGGCGCCGGCCTCAACGTGCTCTCTGTGGAGGCTTTCAGCCTCCTCCACGTACCGCTTGAGCGGCTCTGCCCCAGCAAGCCCTTCTTCGGGGTCGACGGCGGATCGTCCAACCCCCTGGGGCAGATCCGTCTTCCTGTGACCATTGGCACACGCGACAACTACCCACCAAGCTAATCGACTTCGACATCACCCGCATCGACCTTCCGTACAATGCCATCCTCGGGTACCCAGCCCTGGCTCAGTTTATGGCGGCTACTCATCCTGCCTAAAACCTCATGAAGATGCCGGGGAGCAAGGGCGTCCTCACCGTGGCTGGGGACACCTAGGAAGCCTTGGTGACCCTCAAACTCGCCTTCTGGGCCGCGGCGCCAGCTTGTCCGGCTGGCAAGGCCGAACCCAGAGTCAAGGGGGATGCGCCAACCAAGAAGAAGCAATTTTTCACTCAAGGCCAAGCCAAGATGAAGCAAATACCGGTCGACGAGGATGGAGCCTCAGGCGCCACCTTTACCATAGGCGCTGACCTCGCCCCAGATCAAGAAAAGGCGCTGGTGGACTTCCTGAGGGCCAACAAGGAAGTGTTCGCCTGGGAACCCGATCAGCTGGTAGGGGTCCCAAGAGGAGTGATTGAGCATCACCTAAAGGTGTGCCCCAATGTACGCCCTGTGAAGCAAAGGGCGCGGCGGCAGTCCACGGAGAAACAGTCTTTCATCGTCCAGGAAACCCACAAGCTGGAGGCGGCCGGTGTCATTCACGAAGTCCAGTACCCGGAGTGGTTGGCAAACCCCGTCGTTGTGCCCAAGAAAGGCGGAAAGGAACGCATGTGTGCCGACTTCACCAACCTCAACAAGGCCTGCCCCCAAGATCCGTTCCCGCTTCAATGCATCGACCAGATCGTCGACTCCACCGCCGAGTGTGACCTGCTGTGCTTCCTGGATGCGTTCTCAAGCTACCACCAAATCAAGATGGCGGTAGAAGCCGTCGAGAAGACGGCCTTCCTGACCCCGTGCGGGGTATACTGCTACACTTGCATGCCGTTCGGGCTGCGCAACGCGGGCGCAACCTTTCAACGGCTGATGCACATCGCCCTGGGTCGGCAGCTCGGGAGGAATGCTGAAGCCTATGTCGACGACATTGTGGTGAAGTCTCGGGAGCCTACGCCAGGTGGACCTGCGGCTCAACCCGGAGAAGTGCGTGTTTGGTGTCCCTTGCAGCAAACTGCTGGGTTTCCTTGTGTCCCACAGGGGGATCGAGGCCAACCCGGAGAAGGTCAAGGCAATTGAAGACATGAGCCCACCACAGACCCTCAAGGAGATGCAGAAGCTTGCCGGCTGCGTGACCTCGCTAGGGCGTTCCATCTCCAAGCCGGGGGAACGCGCCTTGCCATTCTTCAAGCTGATGAAGAAGAAGGGTTCGTTCAAGTGGACCCCCGAGGCCGACCTGGCATTTCAAGACCTCAAGAGATACTTGACCAGCCCACTAGTAATGGTGGCACCTCGACCTCTCGAGCGCTTGGTGCTCTACCTATCTGCCACACCCCACTCCGCCAGCGCAGCGCTGGTGGCCCTCAAAGAAGAGCGCCAGGTCAAGGGCCCGCCATGTGAAACCGCCAGGCCGGACGAGGCAGCGCGGTGCCAAGGCGACGCTCCTGAAGCAGCGGCTGCTTCGGCAGGCCGTCAAGCCCCTGAAGCCGAAGACCCCGAAGAAACACCTCAACCCCCGGGAGCCGAAGACTCCGACAACTGCCCCGCCCTTGTCAAGCACCCGGTGTACTTCGTCAGCACGGTGCTACGAGATGTGAGGGCACGATACCCCATGCCCCAGAAGCTCCTGCTTGCACTCCTGGTGGCCTCGCGCAAGCTGCGCCACTACTTCCAGGGTCACCCCATCAAGATTGTCTCGGCTTACCCGCTGGAGAGAGTGCTCAGGAGCCCCAATGCCGCGGGACGAGTTGCTGAATGGAACATCGAGTTGCAAGCGTTTGACTTGGAGTTCAGCACGACCAGGGTCATCAAGGGGGCGCGCTAGCAGATTTTGTGGCGGAATGGACCAACGCCCCGGACCTCGCGGCAGGCGAGAACCAATCCCTGTCACCAGGAGTGAAGCGCCAGACGGCTGGGTCATGTACTTCGACGGCGCGTTCTCGCGTCAGGGTGCGGGGGCTGGAGCAGTGCTTATCTTGCCCACCCAGGACAAGCTCTACTACGCCGTGCAGCTTTGCTTTCAGCAGGCGAGAAGGTCTCCAACAACATTGCTGAGTACGAGGGGTTGATCGCGGGCATCAAGGCAGCGACGGTTTTAGGAGTGAAGCGCCTCACCATCAAGGGTGACTCGCAGCTCCTCGTCAACTTCTCCAACATGGTATATGAGTCGAAGGATGAGCACATGGAGGCGTACCTTGCGGAGGTACGCAAGATGGAGAAGCAGTTCTTGGGCCTGGAGTTGCGGCATGTGCCCCGTGGCACCAACATGGAAGCCGACGACATCGCCAGAAGAGCATCCAAGCGCCTACCCCAAGAGCCTGGGGTCTTCGAGGAGCGGCTCTTCAAACCATCGGCAACAGCGCCACTCTCAAGAACAGCGCTACCCCAGGAGGAGCTCCCTCAACCACCTGCCGCGGGAGCCCCGGCCTGTGGCCCAACCTCGGGAGCGTGTTTGCTCTTGGCGCTCGAACCTCAGGATGGGTGCTGGACCAAGGAGTTCAAGGAATACCTGACACAAGGGACGCTGCTGGAAAAGGAGAAGGACACGGAGCGTGTGGCCTGACAGGCCGCGGCATACTATATCCAGGACGATGAGTTATACAGGAAGCGGCCAAATGATGTTACCCTGCGTTGCATCTCCAGCGAGCAAGGGAAGGAGCTACTACCAGACATACACGGCGGGGACTGTGGCCACCAATCTTCGTCATGGACCCTCGTCGGCAAGGTGTTTCGTAGCGGATTCTACTGGCCCACAGCACTCAACGACGCGACTGAGCTCCGTGAAGTCCTGCGAGGCCTGTCAGTTCCATGCCAAGCAGATCCGTCAGCCGGCTCAGGGCCTATAGACCATCCCACTCTCGTGGCCATTTGCGGTCTGGGGGCTGGATATCTTGGGCCCGTTCCCTCGAGCGCCTGGGGGCTACCGCTACCTCTATGTCGCCATCGACAAGTTCACCGAGTAGGTGGAGGTAGAAGCCGTCCGCACCATCCCGGCCAGCTCCGTGGTCAGGTTCATCAAAGGTCTCGTGAGACGGTTTGGGGTCCGTAGCCGTATCTTCACCGACAACGGCTCACAGTTCACTAGCAATCTCTTCAGAATGTATTGTTCTAACCTTGGAATGCAGATCTGCTACGCTTCCGTGGCACACCCCAGGAGCAATGGCCAAGCCAAACGCGCCAACGCGGAAGTCTTGAGGGACCTCAAGACCAGGACCTTCAAGAAGAAGTTCGAGGCCTGTGGCAGGGGCTGGCACGACGAGCTCTAGTCCGTGTTGTGGTCCATCCGCACCATCGCCACCAAGCCGACAGGCGAGACACCGTTCTTCCTCATCTATGGAGCAGAAGCGGTTCTCCCACACAAGGTCAGGCATCGCTCCGCGCGGGTCCTGGAATTCAATGAAACGCGGCAGGACGCCATGCGGGGGATGGATCTCGTGCTGGGGGAGGAACGCCGCCGTGAAGCCTCGCTCCGAGCTGCGAGGTACCAGCAGGCGCTGCGGAGGTACCACTGCCGCATTTTCCGCTCCAGGACGCTCGAGGTGGGTGATCTCGTCCTGAGGCGGGTGCTCTCCAGGGAAGGGCTGCACAAGCTCTCGCCCATGTGGGAGGGCCCGTTTCGGGTCGCCCATGTCTCCAGGCCTGGCGCCACGTGCCTGGAGACGCCTGGAACATCCAGCATTTCCGGAAGTTCTACCCATGAAGAAAAGCCCAGTGCCTGTGAAGAAGGCCCAGTGCCTGTGAAGGTCTCCACTAGTGACACTCTCACGTAATAATGAGTGGGGCTGCACACGCCCCGGAGTCTCAGGAGTGCCGCCCTCGGGTCTCGGGGGCTCCCTCCCACGTCCAAGTGGCAGCACTTAGCTCCGCGCTGGTGAGAAGACAAGAAGACTAGACTAGGTGCCGGACGCGGCTTTTCATTTGCTTTCCGCAGTTGGCTTGCCTCTCTTTAATGAAATTTTCTTTCTAGTGTTCCTTGCTGGATTGGTTCCATCGCCTTTTGCCTCCTTTTTTCCACCCTCGGTTCCTCATTTTGGCCCTTACTCTCCCTCGCATGCCTCGCGAGGGGGCTGGACGGGTGCCCTCATGAGCGTTTTTCCCTGTTCTTCGCGAGGCACCCTCACTCGAGCTCGCAACTGGCACACCTCTTTCAATCCGTGCCCCTCGGGTACCGCGATTCGAAACGCTGGGCCATGGCCAGCCGCGCCTACGAGAAGGACTCGACAGGGCTCGGAGAATAAGAATTTTCTAACGTATTTTTGCAGTCCCTAGACGCCTCTCAAGCCGCGGAAGCCTCATGAGGCACGCAGCTACTGCTTCGAGCGCACCAAGCTAACTCATTTATACACGCCTACGTAAAACGTTGATGCTGCGACATAACGCAGGGACAATAAACATAACCTAGCGATTTAGAGATCACGGTTGGTTTCACGCCCCTGCAGGGCCCCATACTTGTCTTTTTAAAGTGCAGAAAGAAAGAAAAGGACAAACAAAAGCAGCGCAAGCACCCACAACAGCTCGCGAGGATGGGCCCACAGCGCCCCGCCGGACTCAGCCTGACTCCTCCTCACGCTTCACTGAGGCGCGGCAACGAGACGGCCCGCTGCCGCCCTCGAGGCGGGCGTGACGGCGTGGAGGCTGGTCGTAGCCACCGCTGCTGGAGCCGTCGCCGGAGGAAGAGCTGCCGTAGCTGGAGGAGCTACAGCGGGCATCAAGGGAGAGCTCGCCCTCATCCTCGTCACGGCCGTCGCCAAGGCCGAGCACCTCATCGCCATCGTTATCCTCGGGGCAGCACCTGACGCGGCGACCATCTTCCCCAAACACCCTCACGAAGAGGGTCGCGTCGCCATCGTACTTGAGATGGAGGGTGCACCGCCTGCCCAGACCATGAGCGCGGGCGAACTTCTACCAACCATGGGCCAGGGCCACGTTCCCCGCGGCGGAGATCTCCACCACGACCCACAAAGCCTTGCTGCAGCAGCCGTTCGCCTGCAGCCAGAGCCCACCTGGACCCATGGCTGGCGGCTCCTCAGCAAAAAAGTGCGGAAGCTGAAGCCAGGTGCCAGCCGGGTCCTCCGACCACACGACGAACTCCGGCAGCACCTCCGCCGAGCGGAAGCGTGGCTGGGAAGGCCGCGCGACCACAGCACGCCTCCCGCCATCGACGGGGCTGCCGTTGCATGTGCCACTCCCGCCACGCGTGGGGGCGCTGCCGCGGTCGCGGACGGCCACTGCGGGGGTCATGGTGTGCTTGCGAGGACGGCCGCGCCCACGCTTGGGCAGCAGGGAGCCGGGCCCCTCTTGGCGAACCTTCGCCTTCTCCACGGCCGAGAACCTCTTCGCAGGCGCCATGGAAGTCGTTGCTGGCAATGGAGCGAGGAAGAAGAAATGAGCAGAGCAAGAAGAGATGAGCGACGGGGGCTCTGCTCCCCTCCTCATTTATAGCAGGAGAAGGCCAACTGGTGATCCCCACGATCTCAGGTAATGATAACACTTTCTGCATGCAGCAGGGACTCATCAAGTCGGCCAGTTGCCGAGGCAACGTGGGGAAGCATAGACGCCCACGTCCAATCGATCGCCACGCATTGACCAAGGCTGCAGGCTATTTGGGCCCGCGGTGCTCCGCACTTGTCCTTTGGCTTCGCCCCGAAGCCAAGTCCGAGCGCACCTTCGGCCCGGGGGCTACTGTCGGCGTTCTGGGAATGGGGGTCCCCAGACTTGCCTGCCTGCGGCCCACGGCGTGGCTCCACTCGCGGCCCAGTACGGCCCGTCTTCACCAGCGAATACTCAAGACCCTCGCGAGGGGCCAAGCCTCGCGAGGCGGACAACACAAGACCTCCTCGGGAGAGGCCTCACTTGGCTGGCTCATGAGGGGCGGAGAGATCAAGGCAAGGCGAACCTCGCGAGGCTCCCATGACGCAAGCCATGATGACCGCGACCAGGGAGGCGCCAGCGCGCTTAGTGTCCTCGTTTCCCCTTTGGTGCTAAAGAGGCAAGCGCAGGCACGGAGTCCCGAGGCATCAGGCAAAGGTTTCCATATCGGTGCAACGAGACCAAGACCAGCAGGACGGCAGGACGGAGGTCACCGTGGAGCCCAAGATGGCGTCACCACCAGAGCCTTTGGCAGGCGAAGACCACTTTTGTCAGGATAATCTGTACTAGCTGTCCCCCTTCAAACTTGGCCGTTGTGGGATCCCTTCCCGCTCAATATTTGGGAAGAGGACCCGGGCCTCTATAAATAGGACTAGCCACCTCCATAGCGAGAGAGGGATTTCCAGCAGCTCACCAAGCACAAGAACACCTCACCTCAGGAGGCTATTCTTCCCTTGTAACTGTTCATCCTTAGCCCGAGAGGCAATCAACCACACCACATTGGAGTAGGGTATTACACCACAACGATGGCTCGAACCAGTATAAATCTCGTGTCCCTCTGTTCTTTGAGTTCGTCGAGCTAGGCCGTGAGATCCTTGAGCGAGCTAACCATCGAGGGAGAGATAGATCTTCGTGCGCACCCCAGTGTTCGAACCTCAAGGGTTTTGCCGGAACCTGAAATCCGATAGTGGCGAGGGCAAGGGTGGAGGCGACGGGAGCCCGGCGGGCGCTCGATGAAGCCAACCGGCTGCGGGAGCAACTGGCAGGAGACAAGGGCCGTCTTGAGGCTGAGGTGGAGCGCCTCAAGGAGGAAGCCGCCAAGGTTGTGCAGGCGCAGCAGACCCTTGTCGAGGCGGACCAGCAACGCGACAAGCTGGTCGACGACAAGGATCAGCTCCAGGTGGAGGTGGAGCATCTGAAGGCGCTGGTGGCCGCGGCGGAGGAGACCTGCCAGGGGGAAACCTGGAGCCGCGAGGAGGCCGCGAAGGCGGCCGAGGACAAGGACGCCGAGCTGAAGGCGGCCCTTGGCAAGGTCGCCGAGCTGGAGAAGACGCTCTAGGAGCGCGACCGCACCATCGCCCGGGAGCAGCGCGGTACGTTGCTCGAAGCGCAACACCTGCATGAGTCCTTCTCCAGTAAGTGCTTTCCTTGGGTTTTTTGCCATGTTGGGACCCCGGCTTCTTGTCCTTGGTGACTTTCTTCTGACTTGCTTTTCTTCTTGACAGGGGCCTTCCCGGAGACACGCCAGCTGGCGGAGGAGGCGGTCCGCTTTCAGCGTGACCTGCAGGGGATCATCAGCTCTGGGACTGACCCGCGGTTGGCCTAGACCTTCCCGGAGATCGTGACCGCCGCCGAGGCCCGTCTGCGAGTTTTGAGTGAGCAGATGGGGCGGCTCTCTGAGGCCGGCGCGGCGATGACAGTGGCCCTCTGGCTGGGTTCCGTTGCGCCGAACAGCTTCACGTGGCTGGCGCTGTGGTTGGAGACGGTGCCAGATCGGCTCCATGCCTGGCGCATTTCCGCCGCTCGTGCTGGCGCCGAGATGGCACTCAGGTTCGCGATGTCTTGGCATCCGGACCTATCACTGGATGCGTTGATGGGCCAGCGAGCCGGCTCGGAGAGCCCGCTGCAGGCGGAGGCCGGCCGGATCACTCCTCGGGCCGGCTACATCGCCGAGTTCGCCTTCCACGACGAGTTCCGACCGGAGCGGGCGGAAGATTGCGGAGTCGTGCCTGCTGACGACTGCGGCCTGCTTCTGGATGACCCAGAGGGCAGCTCTGAGGAGACGGACATCTATCGCGACGCGGACGCCGAGGAGCGGGGACACCGGCAACTCGGCGGGCCCGGAGGCCACCGAGGGAGATGCCTGAGGCTGCCTGTTTTCAACTTAGTGAAAATTTCTGTTAGGTAGTAGGTCCACCCACCCACTTGGGGTTTTCGGGTGTAATGAATTATGTCCTTGGGCCTGTTTGAATTTGAACTGGTGATGTATAAATTTCGTGAATGTTTGCACTCTTGCTTTTTGTCTTTTGAGCCGTTTTCTTGTGGTTTTCCCCTCTCGGGCTTCCCCCCGCGAGTCTGATGGCCGAGGCTCCGGTCCATGACAAGGAGTTCGGCCTTTGAGAGGAGCGTGCAGTACTTAAGCTGTCGAAACGTTGAGCACGAGCGAAACACCCACTGGGCCGGCTGGCGGCAATCCGGCGAAGCCGGTTGGGGAGCAGCCAGTCGTGCGATGGTGTTACAAGTGGCGGGGCTGGGTCGATCAACCCGCCGGTACGTATGATATTCGTGGATGCTTGCGCTTTTGCTTTTCGTCTGTTGAGCCATTTTCTTGCGACTTCCCCCCCCCCTTGGGCTCCCCCCCCCCCGCGAGTCTGACGGCTGAGGCTCCGGTCCGTGACAACGGGTTTGTCCTTTGAGGGGAGCATGCAGTACTTAGGCGTTCGAAATGTTGAGCGCAAGCGAAGCACCCACTGGGTTGGCTGGCGGCAATCCGGCGAAGCCGGTTAGCGATCAGCCGGTCGTGCGGCAACTTAAAGTGGCGTGGCCGGGTTGGGTAACCCGGTGGTCCTTGACTTAGTGTTCGTGGCGCGATGGTGCTCTTGCCTTGCGCGCTTGTCGGTCGACTGCCGAAGCCGGTTCTGTGGCTTAGGGCGAAGCGGGAGGCCGCGGCGATCCCAACGCATCAGGAACCGCTAAGTAAGGCGGTGGGTAGTGACCAAGCCGGCCAGCCTCGAGCCCCCGGGTCGAGCGAGTCGGACCGGCGGCCGGGTTCGATAAAGAAGTAAATAATGCACAAATGTAGGAGACACAATAGCTTGGTCGGAAAGGGCAGCCCCCGAGCGTCGCTCGGGGACCCCATAGTTTTCAGATGATTACAAAAGGCAGTGATACATACGTGCACATGGTTAACTGTAAAACAGGCGGAGGAGTTCTGGGTTCCACGGCCGGATTGTCTCTTCGCCGGCGGTGTCCCTCTTGCGCTTGTTTGACTTGCGGGTGTCGATGAGGTAGTAGGCGTTGCGATCGCACAAGGCCTTGCTGACGATGAAGGGGCCCTCCCATGTGGAGGATAGCTTGTGTTGGTCGGTCTGCTCTTGGACGAGTCGGAGGACGAGGTCTCCTTCCCGAAAAGCGAGGGGCTTGATCTTCTTGCTGTGGTAGTGCCTCAGGCCTTGCTGGTAGATGGCTGAGCGGCTGAGCGCTAGGAGACGTGCTTCTTCGAGCAGGTCGACACCATCTTCGCGGGCTTCTTTGGCTTCGACTTCGGTGTACATTGTGATGCGCGGTGAGTCGAGCTCGACGTCGGTCGGGATGACGGCTTCTGCTCCGTAGACGAGGAAGAACGGGGTGAACCCGGTCGACCGGTTTGGTGTTGTATGGAGACTCCAAAGGACGGCCGGCAGCTCGTCGAGCCAGCTGCCGGGTGAACGGATGGGCGGCTCGACGAGCCGCGGCTTGATGCCGGATAGGATGAGGCCGTTGGCCCGCTCGACCTGGCCGTTGGACTGCGGGTCTGCAACGGAAGCCAGGTCAAGGCGGATGTTGGAGATGGAGCAGTACTGTGCGAGCGCGCCCTTGGCGAAGTAGGTGCCGTTGTCCGTGATGATGCTGTTTGGCATGCCATAGAGCACCGCGATGTCCTTGATGAATCGGACGGTCGTTGGCTCGTTCAGTTTCTTGATTGGCTTCGCTTCGATCCATTTGGTGAACTTGTCCACCGCCACCAGCAGATGCGTCATGCCACCTCGAGCGGTCTTGAAGGGCCCCACCATGTCGAGTCCCCAGACCGCGAAGGGCCAGGCGATTGATATGGTACAGAGTGCCGATGCCGTCTGGTGGCTGCGCTTGCTGAAGCGCTGGCATCCCTTGCACTTGAGGACGAGCGACTCGGCATCTTCGAGGGCCGTGGGCCAGTAGAAACCATGGCGGAAAGCCTTGGCCACCAGGGACCGCGAGGCGGCGTGGTGCCCGCACTCGCCCTGGTGTATGTCGAGGAGGATCTCAATGCCATTGTCTTGCTCGACGCAGTGCTGGAACACGCCGGTCGAGCTGCGCTTGACGAGCTCGTTGTTGATGATGCTGCACTTGCCAGGCTTCGGTCTCGTTCATGGGGAGGACATCGTTCTCCAGGAACTCTGAGATGGGCAGGGCCCATGATGGCGCTGTCACCACGGCAAACACGGCCACCATGGCGGGATCTAGGGCGGCAACCCCCGAGCCGGGTTCGGCAGCCCCCGGGTCAGGAACGGCAGCCCCCGGGTCGGCGGTTGTAGCCCCCGGGCCGGGTTGAGCAGTCCCCGGGTCGGGTTTGGCAGTCCCCGGGTCGGGTTCAGCAGTCCCAGGGCCGGGTTGAGGCGCGGCCAGGTCGTCTGGGACGTAGATTGACTCGGAGTCCGGAGAGGGCTTGACGGACGGTTTGTGCAGGTGCTCGAGGGAGACGCCGGACAGGATGGACTGCCGGGACGAGGCGATCTTGGCGAGCATGTCGGCCGCCTCATTTTTCGCGTACGGGACATGGAGGAACTCGCAGCCTGCGAAGAATTTAGACAGCTTCTGAACGAGGAAGCGGTAGCTCGCCATGTTGGGGTCGCGGGCGTCCCACTCGCCGGAGCACTGCTGCACCACTAGGTCCGAGTCTCCATAGCATAGGATGCGTCGGATGCCGAGTTCCTTGGCAAGCAGGAGGCCGTGCACGAGGGCTTCATACTCGGCGACATTGTTGGAGGCGGCGAAATGGATCTGGAGCGCGTATTTGAGCCGGTCGCCCTTCGGGGATGACAGCACAATGCCGGCCCCTAGGCCGAGACGCATCTTCGAGCCGTCGAAGTGCATGCGCCAGTGCGTCGAGTCCGGCGGCGGCGGCAGGTACTGGGTCTCGGTCTAGTCGACGAGGAAGTCGGCCAGAGCTTGGGACTTGATCGTAGTGCTGGGCTCGTAGAGGATGGTGTGGCCGGCTAGCACGAGCGCGCACTTGGCGACCCGGCCAGAGGCATCCCGGCACCCGATGATTTCGCCGAGAGGGGTCGTGCTGACCACGGTAACAACGTGCTCTTGGAAGTACTGCTTCAATTTCTTGGCGGTGAAGTACACGCCGTAACACATCTCCTGGTAGTGCGGGTAGTTCTGCTTGCAGGCGGAGAGCACCTCGCTCAGGTAGTAGACGGGATGCTGGACGGCTTGGATCTTGCCCTTCTCTGGTTGCGGCTATGTAGAGCAGCAGCGGCTCCTTCTCAGCTGGTGCGGCTAGGACGGGTGCGGTGGAGAGCATGCGCTTGAGGTCCCTGAAAGCCTCGTCGGCCTGGTCGTTCCATTCGAACGGCGTCGTCTTCTTCATCAGCTGATATAAGGGCAAGGCCCTCTCGCCCAGCCAACTGAGAAACCGGATGACTGAGGCCAAGTAGTCGGTGAACTTCTAGACATTGCGCAGCTGAGCCGGCTTGCGCATGCGGTCGATGGCCTTGATCTTCTCCTGGTTTGCCTCAATGCCGCGCTCCAAGACGAGGAAGCCGAGTAGTCTTCCGGCCGGTATGCTGTAAACGCACTTTTCCGGGTTGAGCTTGACCTTGTACTCGCGCAGGTTGGCAAAGGTCTCCTTCAGGTCATCGAGTAGCGTGAGGTGCTGCTTGGTCTTCACCACGATGTTGTCCACATAGACGTGGATATTGCGGCCGAGTTGCGGCAGCAAGCATTTCTGCATGCAGAGCTAGAAGGTGGCGCCGGTGTTCTTCAACCCGAACGACATGGTGATGTAGCAATACGCCCTGAAGGGCGTGATGAAGGACGTCTTCAGGGCGTCGGCCGGGTCTAGCTTGATCTGGTGATAGCTGGAGTAAGCATCCAGGAAGGACAGGAGCTCACACCCGGCAGTGGAGTCGATGACTTGGTTGATCCGCGGGAGGGCGAACGGATCCTTGGGGCAGGCCTTGTTCAAGCTGGTGTAGTCGATACACATGCGCCAGGTCTTGTTCTTCTTCAGGACGAGGACTAGGTTGGCCAGCCACTCTGGGTGAAACACTTCCATGATGAAGCCGGCCGCCAAGAGCTTGGCGACCTCTTCACCAATGGTTCTTCTCTTCTCTTCAGAAAAACGTCGCAGGGGTTGACGGACAAGCTTTGCGTCCTTGCGGACGTGGAGTTTGTGCTCGGCGTACTTCCTCGGGATACCCGGCATGTCCTTTGGGGTCCATGCAAAAATATCCCGATTCTCACGGAGGAAGTCGACGAGCTCGCCTTTCTATTTGCTGTCGAGGCAGGTGCCCACGACAACATACTTGCTGCAGCTGGGGTCTTCCGGGTTCAACTTCACTTTCTTGGTCTCCTTGGAGGGCTTGAACGAGGCCTTATCGGCCGGCTCCTCGGCCGGGATCGGCGCGGCCGACGCCTCTTGGGCCAAGGCGGCGTTCCGGTCGAGTTGGCGCCGCCCCTCGGCTATGACCAGCGACTCGGCCAGCAAGGCACCGTCTCAGGCGCACTCTATGGACTTGCGGTAGTCGCCGGTGATGGTGATGAGGCCCTTCGGACCCGGCAGCTTCATCTTCAGGTAGGCGTAGTGGGAACCGCCATGAATATGGCGAGCGCGGGCCGGCCCAGCAGCGCATGGTACGCGCTGGTCAGGTCCACCACCTCGAACCAGAGCGCCTCGCATCGGAAGTGGTTGTTGTCGCCGAACAGGACGTCGAGCCGGACCCGGCCGATTGGAGAGCAGGAGGGGCCAGGGACTATGCCGTGGAAGATCGTCCAGGCCGGCTCCTGGTCTTTGGCCTCGAGGCCGAGCTTGGTCATGGTGTCGCGGTAGAGGATGTTGATGCTGCTGCCGCCGTCGATGAGCACCCGGGAGAACTTGCACGTGCGCCGAGGTGCAACGACGGTGGGGTTGAGGACGAGGGCGTAACCACCTGGGTTCGGCATGGCGGCCGGGTCATCCTCCCGAGTCCAGGTGACCGGGCGCTCCGACCAGTGCATGTATTCCGGCTTGGCCAGGATGACGGTGTTCACCTCCTACCAAAGGAGGCGCTCGCTGCGTTTGTCGTCGTCGAGGCTGGTGAAGACGACGTAGGTCGCGTTCTGGGCCGGGTAGACGTCGTCGCGCATTGCGCCACCAGCCGGTGGCGGCGGTGGAGGCGGAGGCGGCTGCCTCACTCCCGGAGCCGGGGCCGGAGGAGGCGGGATGTCACCCCTCAGGAGGCGCTTGGTGATGGCGCACTGCCGAAGCGTGTGCGTGGATGGCCTTGCGCCGCTCTGGTGCTTGTAGGGGGCGTCGAGCATCTCCTCGAAGCTCATGGCGGGTTGCCACGTCGTCTTGCCGGTCTGCCGACGCTTGGCGGCCGGGTTGGTCGTGTGCGCCTACTCGGTGGCCGCGACGAGCCAGTTGTCATAGCGCTGGGCCGGCTGATCGGCCTTGCGCTTGTTGTTCTGCTGGTTGTGCTGCTGCCGGCTCCCTTCGCCAGCCGGCTTCGGAGGGGAATCGGCTTTGCTTTGTCGACTTCATCCAGTGCCACCTGGATCTTCATGGCGGGGTCGGCGTTGGCGTACTTGTCCGCCGTCACCATGAGCTCGGCCATGGGGGCCGGCTCGGAGAGTAAGAGCTTGTGCTTGAGTAGGGTGTCATCCTGGCACCCGTTGACGAAGTATTGGATCCCTTGGACTTCGTGGATGCCCTCGCAGCTGTTCCGGAGCTCGGTCCAGCGTGCGAGGTACTCGCGGCCGGTTTTCGCCAGCCCCTGCACGCACATGACGAGCTGACTGGGGCGGCCGGGTCATTTGCAAGTGCCAGTGAAGTTGCGCCTGAAGGCCTGCTCGAAGTCGACCCATGCGTTGATGCTGCCCGCCGACAGACTATTCAACCAGGTGCGGGCCAACCCCTGGAGCATGAGAGGCGCGTAGCGCATGGCGAGGCGGTGGTTACCGCCGGCGATGCCGATGGCGGTGGTGTAGTCGGTGAGCCAGTCCTCCGGCTTCACGGTGCCGTTGTACTTGGGGGTGTCGCGGGGGAACATGAACCCTTTAGTAAAGGGCTCACCCTGGATGCGTGGTCCGAAGCACGCCGGCCCGACGGGGCCGGTCTCCTCCAGCTCCTGGGAGAGGGCGAGTTGGTTGAGGCGGTGGCGGGCGTCGGTGTCCTGGACGGCGCGCGGGCCCGGCCGGTCAGTGACCGCGCCGCGGGGGGCCGGGTCGACCACAGTCAGACTTCGGCCGGGTGCGAGCAGAGGGTCGAGTCGGCCGTCGGGCCTCCGAGACAGCTCGTCGCCCAAGCCGCCGGTAGTCGTCGGTGCGGGGTTGCGCAGGGTCCGGGTGCGGTCGAAGTGCGCCTCGCCAGGTGGTGAAGATGACGTGTTCTGGTGGTCGTCGGGTCCGGTGATGCGGGTTGAGCGGATCCCACCGGCTTGGGGAGTTGGTTGAGGCGGTCCTGCTGTGCGTTGGCCACAGCGAGGAGGTCGTTCACCCTTTTGAGGCAGTCATGCAGCTCTTCGCCTGTGAGCTGATCCAGGCCGACTGCGGCCGCCTGGGCGACGCGCATGTTCTTCACGCGAGTCTCGTAGACGGGAGGGATGACGCCGAAGGCGCGCCCGATCACGCCGCACTGGGCCCGCACGTCAGCGACCCGGCTTGGCTCGGGCGCGTCCGGCGTGAAGCCGTAGGCTGCGTTGCGCTCCAGCTGAGCAGAGTCGAGGCGGCGTTGCGTGGCGGCGAGCGTCTCGGTGAGGTCCAGCAGGCGCTGGCGGTCCTCGTCGAGACGATCCGGGCCCCGGCGATGTCGGTGCCAATGGAGACGCGAAGGCTCTGCATCATGGCACGCAGCGGGTTGGGCGGGCTGGCCCGCTCCGCTGCGGCCCTGGCTTCGGCGGCCTTCCTCGCCGCGCTGGACGAGGAAGCGGCGCCGGTGTCAGTGACGAAGACCTCCACGCAGAGGTCCATTGCCCCAGCGGGAGTGCTACCGTCGAGGGAAAGGGGGGAGTCAGAAAAGTCAAGTACCTCGCTGGGGTACTCGTCGGCCACAGGAGCGTCAGAGATGCGCAACACGGCGAAGGAGGCGGCGAGTGTGTCGATGACGTCGTCCGCCAGCGTGACGGGCTTGTCGGAGTCGGAGAGGAGCACCGTCTGAAGCATGCTCCCGGCTAGGACCTCGAGCTACCCCATGGTGGGCGCCAACTGTCATGGTGGGCGCACGACAGATGCCAAGGGATGGCTAAAGAGAGGAGGAGGCTCGAGGGCACTGGTGGGCTCCAGAGGCGAGGTCGGCATGAGCGAGCGCGGGACGCAAGACATACCCAGGTTCGGGGCTCTCCGGAGAGATAACACCCCTAGTCATGTCGAGTGTGGTTGATGTGTATCAGTACAGAGTCGCTCCTCGAGCTGTATGGAGGAAGAAGGAAGACAGGCCAGGGCTTAGGCTGCTTCTCCTTGTGGTGTGTGTGTGCTACTGATGATCTGATCGCCCCGATGCATGAGGGCTCCTGGGGGTTTTATAGGTCAACCCCCAGGGGTACAAGGGTAATGTTACAAGGCCGTGGGGCCGGGTTGTCATCGTCCGGGAAGCCGGTACTGGGACCCGCCGGGGGTCAGGGCTCGCCGGGTTCTCCGGGCGCGGGGCCCGCCGGGTACGGGGGCGCTGTTGGCCGTCTCGTCGATTGTCAGTGAGTGGCCTGGTTGAGTCGGCTACAGTGGCGCTCCGTCAGGTCGCCGCTTGCTGGCATCATTGGTGACGATGGTTGCACTGTTGCCACGCCGGCCCTAGTCAGCAGGTAGGTGGGGCACTATTGCCACGCCCCAGCTGACTTGAGGTATTGGCGGTGCACTGTTGCCTCTGTCATCGGTAGGTGGAGACTCATCCCATCGTACGGCTGGGATGGGACGGGAGCTGACCCATGGCCCGGTTAGAGAACATGCGAAGGGTGGAGCTGGCTTGTTGGGGAAGTCTTGGTGCGCCGGGCTCAGATGTGTTGAGCTAGTTGTTGGGGCCGAGTTGAGGAGTCCGGCCGGGTGGGAGAATTTGGCCGGGTCCAGGAGCTTGGCTTGGCCGGGTCGAGTGACCCGGCCAAGCTTGTGCCGACTTGAGGGGCATTGCTGGCCCCGTTGTTTTTGAAAAGGATTTGGATTCCGTTGCCTACCTGGGGTTCATCCCCCCGGACAGTTGGGACAATTCTTCAGGGAACTCTGCGGTAGAAATATCAGGGTAGATGCTTTGGAGCGTCTTAGAGACAAGATACCAACTATCCTATGCGACCTTGAGAAGATATATCCTCCAGCCTTCTTTGATGTGATGGTGCATTTGGCTGTTCATCTACCTGATGAGGCACTACTTAGGGGTCCAGTACAGTATGGCTGGATGTACCCTATTGAAAGGCGGCTAGGCACTTTCAAGGGCTATGTTAGGAACAGAGCTAGACCCGAGGGTTCCATTGCAGAGGCCTACATTGCTACAGAAGCGTTGACATTCTGCTTAAAAGACATTGAAACAGCTGATCAGCTTGGCAAAGAGGTGGGTGAAGACAATCCCGGGCTCAATGTTTTCGATTATTCTGTTCGAGTTACAGGGAAGAGTCGACAAGAGGACAAACCTAAAGATTTGGACAAAATGGTGTGGTATGTGTTGAATAACTGTCCTCAGATACTACCTTATATCAAGTAAGTGCTAAGTACTGCAGCTTATACATCATAATCTACTAAACTTGCAGCACATTCTTATATATTTAGATGTTTGACGCGATCACTATGTTGTGCAGCATCTACAAAAAGGAGTTACTGCCTCAAAATCCAAGAAACATTGACAAACTGGTTATGGCAGGATTTGCGAAATGGTTCAAGAGCCATGTAAGCTTTTGAATTGCGCTGTCAGTTTTTTTAATATATTGAGTACATAAGATGATCAGCTTGTCTACTTTCTGACCATAGGTTAAGAAGATGCGGGAGGATGGGCAGGCAGTTGTTCATGATGCACTTTACGCACTAGCAATGGGTCCTGATACTCGGGTAAGACATTATGAATCTTGCGTTGTTGAAGATGTGCGCTACAACACCCTTGCACGTGACGAAGGCAAAAAGACACAAAACAGTGCCATCATGAGCACGGATACGTACGATAGAGAGACAACTGAAATGTATGCTAACATAACAGACATTGTTCAGTTGCAGTATATCTCCAGTTTCGAGGATCATCGTTGTGTGGTTCTGTTGTGCTGTCATTGGTATAACCTATTTTCTAGGATCGCAAAACCCAGAGCTGATGATTATTTCAAATCCATCAATGTCAAGGCGGCGTACCAGACCAACGAGCCTTTTATTTTGGCAAATCAAGCAACACAAATATTTTTCTTGGAAGACACATTTCCACGTAGCGATGACTGGAGAGTATTGCAAAGGTTTGAGCAGAGGAATTCGTTTAATGAAGTTGCACACCAAGATGATGCTTACACTGCTCCTAATGTACAAGATTCCACATATGTTCCTAATATCTTTGAGAACCATCACGTCAATGACGCTGGCAAAAAGATTGCCTGTCATGTTGTGGACATACAAGAGTTGATCAAGAAGAAGCCAATGTTCGAGGACATTGAGGATGAAGAAGAAGATGACACTCTGGGGAATTACGATTCAGACTGATACACATGGCGAAGATGTTGACGCTGCTGTTGCGGATGATGATTAGATTGCTTTTGTCGTATTTGCCTGTCAGAAGACGTTTTTTATCTACTATGTGAAATTGTGTTTGCTATGACAACTGAAACCTGATGAACGTGTTGTTTAGTATTTTGCTGTGAGAACATCACTTGTTATGTATGTTCATTTGTGTTTGGTGATCGTATGACGACTAAAACATGATGACATTGTTGTTTAGTTGTACTCATATTTGGCTGTGAAACTTGAATTTGATGACATAGTTTGTTGGTGGACTGCAATTTGCCCGATGTCTTCGAATGGGAACAAAGCTGGCCCGACAGGGCCTCTGCTAATTTATTTATTTATTACCAAAAGGGCCTCTGCTATTTATTTAATTATGAGCAAAAGGGGATACCCACCGATTTCCGTTAATAGAAATCATTAGATGCTCACAACACTACGCCCAGCCTGCTACACAGGTTTCAGTCACTACTAGTTTCAGCAAAGTGCTCATGTCATAGCCACTGAATACATCATGACTGCTACATACACTGCAAATAAAGAGACAATCATCCTACAGAGCACATCGATTTTCCCATTATCCTCACAAGCTCTTTCATCTCCTCATTGCTGTCAAGGCCGTTCAGCAGCTGTTGCTTGGCCATGATCAGAGGAACTGCATCTTTAAACTTCTGCTCTGCATCTTCCCCTTCTATCGTTCCTTCAGTTACTTGTCCAACACCCCAACCTGCTGGTATTGGGATTCCTCGGCTAACCAAATAATCAGCGTAGTTGCATTCCCCCACATCAGCAACTTCCCAGAAATACAAATCACATGAATCTTCCCTTTTCTGCATGAATCAAATTGGAAGATCATCAACCAAACTATTAAAAAAATCAGCAACTGAAAGCAGCAGAACAACACTTAAACATATTATTACCCCATGATTCGGGCATTTGTAGAAGACTCGGCCAGGGTTGACAATTGTGGTTGAGACGTGACGGATGACTCTGCGTGATTTGCAGCAGTGGCACCACACCAACAGCAGCAGGTTGCGATGAGCAACCGCTGCGGTGCGTGTGCCGGCGGGGGTGTGATGAGACCCACAGGCGATGATACGGGCATATCTGGTTGTTGCCTGCTGAAGAGCAGGTGGACGAGCAGCCAGCGGACATGGTTGCCGCGACCAGAGCTTCTGATGCTAGGCAGAGTAAGTAGAGAAGAGGAGAAGTGAATGTTGGATATGTCAGTTTCATTACTTGCAGAGTAGCATAGCACCATATATAGTCATAGTCTAGGTGTGGGTTTGAACCAGCTAAAGGAGCACGTCTCTCTTTTTTCTAAAACTCGGCAACATCTCTTTACTGGTACACTAGCTTGTTCTGTACGCCTTCTCAAGTCTTTGATTTTCTTTCTTTTTTTGCGAGGAAGGAAGGAGGACAAAATTGAGAGTTCCTGGGACTCGAACCCAAGACCTCTCGGTTGAAAACAAAGGATGCTAGTCACTTATGTGGCGAACGTTCCCTGGGAGGAGGACGGCAGACAAACGCATTTTCCTCGCAGTTTTAGTTGCGACGCAAGATCGAACGATCGCAGTTTCGGGAATGTTATTAGGCGAACGAGCCCAGGTTTTATTTTCTTCCTATATATAAAAAAGTATGCTACATAGTGTCAGCTTAGTCAACAAACGATTGTGCCAACCTTGACCGTTGGATTGACATTCAACGTCTGCCGTGTTTCTACAGTCTCTTCTTCCTCTAGCCACCAAAGCCAAACCAGCGCCGGCGGGACCGCCTGCTCCCGCCTCCCACGGCTGGCTGTGCTGCCGCGCATGCATCGTCGCCACATCGCACCCTAAAACTCTGCGCATCTTCCCCGTCTCCTGTTCATTCCCATCCGAGGCCTTACCATCGTCCTTCGCCTTGGTTCGCTCGCCGCGGCGCCGCCCTCCGGTGTTGTCAACATGGTCAACAACCGAGGGGAATAAAGAGATGACTGTACATGGTGAGGATGACAGTACGGACCCAGCAGCGCGCGCAGTAATTTTGTTTTTTTCAGGACGGAGAAGGGTATCAACTGGGTTGTTTGGGAGCTGTGGCCCATCTAGCACATGAGCATCCCAATTTGTTTTTTTCCTTTCTGAAAAAGGCTAGCCCAACTATTTTGTTTTTGGAGAATAACCAACGTAGGCCTACTTGCTTTTCTACGCCCTGCTGGGCCGGAAATCTTTCAAGACGAGGAGGAATGCATTTTGCCCAGAAAATGGGCTATAAGGAATAGGAAATGGGCTACAAGTAATATTAAATGGGCTATAAAATGAAAAAATATAGCAAACAGGCAATTAGTCCGAAAATACTTTTTTCTTTTGGATTTTGATATTTTAAATTTCATTGTTTTTGTGGGGGTAAAATTTCATTGGATTTAAATTAAGGTATGTTTAGTTTTTAAATTAATTTGAATCTGGCTAGAAATTTCGGGTTGTATGCCGTTTGGGACAGATTTGGAGGCTGACTTGTCGGTCTACTAGGTTGACGTGTCAACTTAGTCCACAAACGATTCTAGCAACAGTGACCGTTGGATGTTAATCCAACGGCCGTGCTGCTTCTTCAATATCTGATCTTCTTAATCCAGCCGCCCAAACCAGCGCCGGTGGGACTGCCTGCTCCCGCCTCCCATGGCTGGCTGTGTTGCCGCACAGGCCGCCCCACCCTACTCCATTGTTGGCCAGGCCATTCCTCTACT
This sequence comes from Triticum aestivum, assembly GCF_018294505.1. Classification (NCBI taxonomy): domain Eukaryota; kingdom Viridiplantae; phylum Streptophyta; class Magnoliopsida; order Poales; family Poaceae; genus Triticum; species Triticum aestivum. The sequence goes on along the minus strand of NC_057805.1, from coordinate 127,959,763 downwards.
CACCCACACCTCCTGTTATTTTTCGGCGACGGCAGCCGGACTAGTAAACCCTCATACTCCCCACCGCGTGGGCAACCACTACCGGGTCTTCCCCAGCTTCGTGTCATTCCCTTCCTAGGCCTTGCCATCGTCCACCGCCCTGGTGCTCTCGGCGCGCCGTGGTCAACGTGGTCAACGAATGACATCCATCGGACATGGACTGTACGTGGAGAGGCTGACAGCTGGGTCCACGGCCGCACACAAGGAAATGTCTCCTTATTACGCGCAAAATAATGAGTCCTCCACCTGACATCTCGAACCCACCGAAAGGGCCTCTGTATTTCGCGAAAAAAATGATCCCCCCGCTGACAGGTCGGACCCACCAGCTAATCTTCGCACGCAAGGAAGTGCCTCGTTATTACGCAAAAAAAGAATACTCCCCCTGCTAGCTGGGACCCACCATAGTGGGAGGCTGACTTGTGGGCCTACTAAGATGATGGTGATGGAGGGCTTTGTCAACTTGGTCAATATGAACAATTCTAGCTCCTTTGACCGTACGATGTCCATCCAATGGCCGTAGTGCTTCTTCAACCTCTGGTCTTCTTGCTCCAGCCGCCCAAACCAACGCCTGTGGGACTACCTGCTCCCGCCTCCCGTGGCCAGCTGTGCTGCCGCACAGGCCGCACCGCCCCACCCTACTCCATTGCTGGCCAGGCCATTCCTCTACTCACCCACACCTCCTGTTATTTTCCGGCGATGGCAGCTGGACCAGTAAACCCTCGTACTCCCCACCACGTGGGCAAACACTGTCGAGTCTTCCCCGGCTCCGTGTCGTTCCCTTCCTAGGCCTCGCCGTCATCCACCGCCCTGGTGCTCTCGGTGCGCCGTGGTCAACAAACGACATCCATCGGACGTGGACTGTACGTGGAGAGGTTGATAGCTGGGTCCATGGCCGCACACAAGGAAATGCCTCCTTATTACGGTCAAAATAATGATTCCTCCACCTGACAGCAGGGACCCAAAGGACGGGCCACCGTATTTCGCGAAAAAAACGTTTCCCCCCTGACTGCTGGGACCCACCAGCTACATCTTGGCACGCAAGGAAGTGCCTCACAGCCGGGACCCACCTGGTCGAAGCGTACGTAGCATTGTCATTCTGGTCGCGAACGTGTACGTACATACTGGTCAATGTAGAGGCGCGCACGTGTCGTAGTAGAGGCGCGCACGTAGCATGTACACGTACGTACAGTGGCCAGGGTGCAAGAAAGTAAATACAGCCACGTACGTACACACGGGCGGGGTCTCGAACGCCTACTCGCACATACGTACGGCCAGGGCTCGTGTACATCGCTGGGTCGGAACGGAGAAACTGCGTCATCGTCGTGTTTATGAGGAGGAAATGGAATGCGTCGTGTTCACCGGGAGGCAATGGAATGTGTGCTGTTCATCGGGAGCCAACCGGCTTGGACGGAACAGCCGGTGGAAACAAGGCCTGGCGTACCACAGAATGGAGGAAACGGCTTTGTGTTCGACCGGCCGCGGTCGAAACGGGATCCTGTTCATCGGGAGGGGTCTGGCGTACCACAAAACGGAGGAAACGGACTTCTCTTGGACCTCCTACGGTCGAAACGGGTCCTGTTGATCAGCAGGGGTGTGGCATACTGCAAAATGGAGGAAACGGACTGTGTTGGAGCGCTACGGTCGAAACGGGGGTCCTGTTAATCGGGAGGGGTGTGGCGTACCGCAAAACGGGACTCCATGGGATACTATTCATCTCCACCGTCGACTGCCTCCACGGGGTAGTGTTCGTCCACCGTCGACCTCCTCTAGCCTCCACATGCGAATGTTCATCCACAGGCTCATGTTCATCCAGCCCCCACCGCACGCTCCTCCACCGGCTACTGTTCAACCAGCCCTCTCCATGGGGTCCTATTCAACCACCCCTCCATGGGCTACTGTTCATCCAGCCCTCCACCGGCTACTGTTCAACCAGCCCTCCACGGGGTCGTCCTGTTCATCTAGCCCTCCAAGGGGTCATGTTCATCCACCCCTCCACGGGGTCATGTTCATCCACCCCCCAACCGGCTGGATCGATCGGAGTCCTGTTCATCCAGCGACAATGACCTCTACTACCACGGGGTCCTGTTCATCCAACCCCCCACCGGGAACTATTCATCCAACCCCCCCCCCCACAACGCTCACTGTTCATCCAGAGGCAGCATCGATCGGCTTCAGTTAGCAGCTGTAGCAAAGGAATCACTCGGGTTCAGTTAACAGCAAGGGATCGATCGATTGCTCGGGTTCAGTAACGCGTAGCCTGCAGTCCAATCGCTCGGGTTCAGTTAGAGCCCAACGCCTCGCTCGGGTTCAGTTAGAGCACAACGCCTCACACACGCGCGTATGTGTATGAGAGAAACGCGCATCGCTCGGCCCCGACCACCCACCATAACCGGGAAATCCCTGATATTTTCCTCGCCCTCGCTTCTACCATGGTTTTCTCCGTCATGGACAGCCCAAAGAATGTCATGCAGCTGCGTCTCCGGCCCGCCCATTTTCTGTCATGATTTTTTGTCATAGAAGTAGGAGCCCACCACATCTATGATGATACCGGGTTTTGTCACAATTATCGTCATAGAAGTGTCATAAGCATGACAGAAAAAAATTCCGTTCGGCCCAAAATGTCACGGATGTGTCTTTTTTTGTAGTGGAACCAGCAAGGGACCCTTGGTCCCATAGGTGGCCATGGTTTCCCATGACCTCTTTGGCGCGCCAGGTAGGGGGATCACTTGCACGAACCTAAAAGCGTGAGCAGCGCGTCATCTTCGTCGCCATCTTCGTCTTCGACGATGCTATCGACCATGGTGCCCAAGCAGAAATCCGGTGCTTTAGCTCACCCATCCACCTCGAAGGCTCCGACTCCCACGGCCACCAATGCTACGGGGCATGCGGAGGCGCGTGAGGAAGTGGACGCTGCTGGGGATGTGGTCGGAGCGGGCGGCGCCGTCACCACCTCCCCCGTGGCTGAAGGAGGAGCAGGAGACGCCGGAGGAGAGCGGCATCAGCAACATCCTGATGGCCATGTTCCATGAGGTGCGAGTGAAGGGGTTATCCTATCCGCGCCCCTTCCTCTCGCCGACGAGCACAACCACAGTCATGGCGCTCGGTCCAGGGCGAATCGCCGCCCTCCATTCGCCCCCACCACAGGAGCGACCGCAGCCCGTGCACCTCCCCCAGGGCGAGTCGACCAGGTCGCTGCGCCTAACGGAGCCGCTGGCCCTCAAGCGCCTTCACCACGTCACCATGCCATCCAAATGGCCACCTCGCAACGACAAGGACATGGTGCTGTCGCCATCGGTACCGTGAGAAGCCGAGCGACGGTGCGGTCCACATCATCATCACCCATGCCACTACTAGAAAAAGGCTTACTAGTGGCGCACCAATTTTGCCTACTAATGGCGCACTACTGGTGCGCCACTAGCATCACGCCACTAGTAAGTTTTACTAATGGCACACCGCTGGTGCGCCATTAGTATCTGGTACTCTAATGGCGCACCGGGCAGTGCACCATTAGTATAGGCCACGGTGCGCCATTGGTATGCCTCCCAGGGGGCCATATATGCCCATGTGCTTTGCCATACTAATGGCCCACTGCGGTGTGATGCGCCATTAGTATCCTTCGGCATACTAATGGTGCACTGCTCGGTGATGCGCCATTAGTACCCTCTGGCATACTAATGGCCCACTGCTCTGAGATGCGCCATTTGTATCGTTTGGCATACTAATGGCGCACGTTGGTGGGATGCGCCATTAGTATGTATATTAGGGATTTTTATTTTTTCTTTTCTGATTTTTGCACAGATTACAAAATATATTATTGGACAGAAAATAAGCAGCAGGACACAGCAATAGCAGATTCATCGAATACAATAGAAGATTAGTCTCCGAATACAATTCATCATATTAGTCTCCGAATTCAAAAGACCGAACGAAGATAGAACATTACAAGTCTGGAGACCGCGAGTAGCGAGTTTGTCTTCACATTACAAGTCGATATCGATCATCTAAACTACCATCACATAGAAGAGAGCTGCGGTCATCACGATGAGCATCATCGCGATGAAACTGGTCTTCATCCGGTTCCTCCAACGCTCCCTCCTCTCTCCCGCTAGATAGCGCGCGTATCTAGATTCCGCCTCCGCCCTAGTGGTGTACCCTTTGTAACTGTTACCGCTGAAACGATGAACCTGTCTCCGACACTCCTCCCAGTCGTCGTAGACTCCGGGAACCTTACCCTTGTACACGACATACGACGGCATCTCTATGCACTAGCCAAACAACAGACAATACATAAGCAATATATAAGTATGCAACAAAAGGATCGGAAGAGAAAAGCAAGACATTAATAGCACGATTCATGGTCCTACTAACAAATAGCATCGATTACATCTAAGTTGAACGACTGTCCAAACCAAAGAGACATACAAGTTCACTAAAGTTTAATTACAACATGAGCTAATGAATGTTTCAGAACTACACATAGCATCACAACTTTCGACTCGACTCATGGGACCGGAGCGTGGATGAAGCCGCCGTCTGTCGTGATGGTCATGAAGTCGCGGGCGTTGTCAGCCTGCATTTGTAGCGTTGTGTCTATCTCGCTGTTGGACGGTTGAAATTTGAGGTAGAACTGCCCCGAGGTACGAAGGACATCTTGATGGATGATTTCTGCAAACTCCGACTGGATGCGAAAGAATTCTTGTCGGATGTCCGCGTCCTGGATTGCCGCCAAGCTTGCGGCCCAATCTTTGAGATTATTTGGTAGCAGAAGGTGATTATGGTCCCGCACGATCGCCCGCATGTGATGGAGGGCGTAGTAGGCATCCTTCTGACCGCCAGGCGGCTGCTTGACGCAGGGGAACGTCGTATTGTGGGTGAACACGTGCCTGCCGTACCTACGAACTGGCCTCTTAAAGGTGCCTCCAGATGCGGCGTAGCCGGGGAGAGCATCATCAAGAACTTTCTTGATATTTGTGTAGTCTATCTTGGAGTCACGGTCCGGGTCGAGATACGTGGCCATGGAATATTTCGGGCTTAAGAGGATGAGTGTGCAATGTGTGTCACTGCACAGAACACGGAATGTTAGAAAAAAAAGAACGATCGAAATCTAAGAAATCATATGTTACGGGGCGGTTAGGAGATGACTTACTCGGGAAAGTAAGGCACGAGGAAGTTATCCTTATCTGGGTTTGCCAGAATGACGCCTTCGAGGTGTGAACTCGCGACTTGCCGGTCCCCAGCGCTGCCCAAGATCTTGGCACGCATGTAGAAGGGGTCGACTATCACAATGTCCGGGGTCTTGTCTCTAATGATCCGCATCTCCATACTCAGCGAAAACAGCCGAACGAAGGTGTAGTGCAGCGGATGAAGGTTAAGCATAGCAAAGATGTCATCAAATCGCAGGACGATCGTACCCCCGACGGCGCTATCCACAAAGCCCTTGCCCTCTGGCACCTTGGCCACGAAAACCGGGTATGCCACATCATTCTCTCTGAGACGCCGCTTCTCCAAAGAAAGAACACTGTCATGCAGACTCCGCATAGCACCGGTTGCAGCATTGAGCATATTTGTCGGTAGCATCGGCCTACCCGCCACATGCACCCTCCTCGAGATATCCTTAGGTGAAGGTGGCCCGTCCTGAGCACGGATCGTACTCGGTGCCGGCTGGCTCGCACTGGCGCCCTTGTTAGTCTTTCGTTTCCGTCCCTTCTTCTTGATCTGCTGTAATGGGATCGAGTTCTGCTCACAGACCGCCTTCTTGAGCGTGTTGGGGCTGATAATATTTGGCACCTCAGCTATCTGAGGCTCGGTGAAGGCGGCAGCTGGAGGCGTCTCCTGAGAACTGAACGCCAGACGACGCCTGTTGCAATTGGGTTTCTCCGCCGTACCAGCTAGATCGCGGTCGTCTTTTTGAGGGTTGGGTTCTTGAGAAGGAGGCCCGCAGAACTCATCACCGTACCCATGTTCGGCAAAGTACTTATCGACGTTGGTAAATGTACCGTCGTCGTTGTCGTCATCGTCCGGATCCTGTGCCATATGCATGTTCGGATCCTGTGCCATAGGGATGTCCGGCATGTCCGGTAGCGTTGCGGCGTTCTTGCCATGGCTTGGCGCTGGCACGACTGGCGGTCTTGTCTGTGGGGTGGTGTCCCCCGCCCCCAAACGAATCTGGCTCTTCGGCCAAAGCAGGGGCCAGCTTACACAGGCGCTGAGGGTCATCACATCATCTTCGTCGGCCCCAGCGGGTCGAATCGGAGGTAACAACTCGTCGCAGCCTGGCAGCACCCGAACCAGTTCAACCCTATACAAGGTGGGTGGCATCGGATTACCGTGGAACACGCGGTTGCCCGGTTGAACGATTCTGCCCTTGGCGACATCGACCAACACGCCGCCCACGAAGTGCAGGAGAGTGCAAGGAACATCGGTGGCGCCCTGCGAAAACATGTAGGGCGTCAGGGATGCCCAGTCAAAGGCAAGGAGATGAAGTCATCGGCCGAGAGGCTTAGTTACCGTGATGTCGTCGAGCTCGGCTAATGTCGAGGCACCGCCAACGGCGGGCGTGCGCGTGCAACTGACGGAGGGGCCGCTTGCTGGCGAGGTGCCGGCCGGCGTACACCCAGGTGCATTAAGCTCCAATGCCCGTGCCGGCGCCGTAGACACGAATACCGCCTCCGCCGGAGACACCAATGGCGCCGCCTGCGCGTTGTGCGAGTTGCTGGCCGTGAAGCTGGGAACCGGGGGAGGCCCCTGTTGGCCGCCCGCAATCCACGTCGTCAGCCCCTGAATCAAGGTAGGCACAATGGCGGTGAGCGTCGTTCCCAGTTGTTGTTGCACTTGCTCTTGGACAATCTCCGGAATCCGCGCCACTTGTGCCTTGAGTTCTTGAACCTCGCGCGACTGGCTTTCCGAGCTGGTCTTTTTCTCCTTTCGCCCACCAGCGGTATAGTATGACGACCATTTTGTGGACAAGCCTTTGCCGGCCACACAACCAGCTGACGACGGCTTACTGAGCTTATCCTTGTTTTTCATTACGTTCAACGCCCTATTTAATGGGGTGTCAAAAGGGGAGCTCTGAGATGACCCCGCGCTACTGCTTTCAGCCTCTTGCGGAAGGAATGTGAACCATTTAGAAATTTGGCTTCATTAATTAGAATGCAACCATATGGAGCTAATTACGCGGGGGTGTATTCCTTACCAGAACAAGCTCAAGCGCCCTGGTCTTCGGATCCGTGGTAAGCTCCTTTGTTACCGGGTCCTCCTTGTACCGGGCCCTGACAAAGTTCCTGGTCTGCTTGTCAGGGAATTTCTCGAAGCGGGCGGTAGGCCTTGCTCGGCACGCTCCGCGTCCTCCTTGTCCCATATAGGCTCCGCCACTCTATAACCGCCGGGACCGAGTTGGTGGACCCCTAAGTTCAACTGCCGCATTTCTTTCCCGCACTGACTTGATTCGGAGGTTGCGCTGCTCTCGCACTTGATCTTGAACTCCTTGTAGTCATCTTCGCTCATCAAAGGATATTTCGTCTTGATCTTCTGATAACTATCACCTTTTTCAATCATTGCCTTCACCGTGCTTCTCCATGTAGACAGGGCCGTGCTCATCCTCGTGAGGGCGGCACTGTTCACTTTATTCCCTGAGAGGCGTGTGTTTGCAAACTCATCGGGGAACTTGTATCGTTCGTGCAGCTTCGTGAAGAGGAGGCAGCGCAAATTCCCTCGGTCCTTATGCCTTAGGTTCTCGGTGTTGATCGAGACGGTGCTCCGGAGAATGCACCCGAGCTGAACCGAGTACCCCTTGACTACATGTTTGGGCGCCGTTGGATGCCCGTCGGAGTTCACTTCAGTAAATTCCTCCTTGACGGTGCCGAGCACGTTCGGGCGCCGGTCCTTCCGTTGCCTCTTCGGTTGGCTGCCATCTGTGCGTGCGCCGCCATCATCAGTGGTGGCATCCTCGGCGGCACCATCAGTGGTGTCATCCCCGACGCCACTAGGGGTTGTGTAGTCAGGATCGGTGTCTTCCGCGGCGTCCTCATAGCGGTGAGGTTCTTCCTCCATCTCCTGGGACAGCTCCCAGAATTGCTTGCCGCCCGAACCGCCGGCCTCATCGTTGTGGGCCATGTTTCGCTCTAAATAGGAAAAAAGTTTGGTCAAAAAGTTGGTTATTGTCAAGGAACAAGATCATGGTCTCATCATTTAGGGTTTGTCGACACCGAGGCATCCTAGGTTGGGCCTAATCACTTGGCACTAATCACTTGGCTCTATTGCCACCTATGTTGGGTTTATCATCTAGGGTTTATCGATGCTAAGGAGAATTCTAAGTTGGGCGTAATCACTTGGCTCTATTGCCACCTATGGTTTAATGCAGCAAGAATGGCGGGGCAGTTGATCCTACTTAACTAAGTACTAAGATACCCCGGCCCATGCATTAGTCGCAAGTACCCCATATGTCCTATTTTTAGCAAAGTCATGCTAAAATTCACGGAAAATTTCAGCATGACCTTTGCTGAAAATAGGACATATGGAGTACCCGAATTTGCCGGAACGGAAGTTAATCGACATTCCAGCAAACTCAAGGGCCTCTCGGGGTACCTGCAAATTCATCACGACACAATGGTCGGAGACAAAACCCAGCAAACTAGCAAAGTTACTCACGTGTTTACAGAAATTGTTTTCTGTAAAAGATGATCATCATCTTTGCAAGTCTTTCTCAATGTGATCACAAGTAATTCAGAGGCATCACAATAAAGCAACACCCTGCACTAGCCTAAAAACAAGTGAAGTTTCACCCATATAAGAACAACTTTATAAAATCAGAGAAGTTGCTAAATTTTTTGTATCCTTCATACACACTGGAGTACAATGCTTTATAATGTTCCATCATCATTACAGAAATCCAAGAAACACATGGTCTTGGGGATATTCTTTATGACTGATTATTTCAGTTTTACATGCAGATTTTGACCAAAAAACACATGGTCTTTTTAATAGTTTTCAGTTTGGACAGAATACTGAAAACTACAGTTTGGACAGAATTCCTAACACTTTGGTCTTCTAGTTACAAAACAAAACTGACATAATTCTAGATGCCATAACTGAATTTTTTTACAGTAGCTCAAGTTTTTGACAGTAGCTCCTCACTGTCTGTCGCGTGCAACACTTTTTATGCTAGCAGCTCAAGTTTGTGCCATTGGAGCAAATAAGTGCCCAGATGTATATGATTGCACCACTTGATCTGCAATTCTCTATATTACATGATGTACTGAAGAACTTGAGCAAAAAAATTGTATATGATGATTCTAAGAAAAGGGAAAAGGAGTATCAAGAACAGATTCACATGTCTGGCTGTTAGCCATTACAAACTTAAATTTATCTATTTCTGTATCTCACAAACTATCATAAATGAATCATAGTATTATAGTTCAGCTATTCCGCGGAATAATGGGCTTAAGATTAATGAACCAACAGATGCCCTAATGGAAGTAATAACAACATGACAGCTAACAACCAACAAACATGATGGGCAGGCCAAATACTCATGTCACTTCCATTAGGGCATCATCTTCCTACAACTACTCATCTTCAGCAACACAGGGTAATTGGTTTCAACTAACAGTTCTACTTGTGTGAGCTTTATGGTTGGTTGGTTGGTGCTTTTTACCTTGGTGGAATTACTGGCGGAGTGCTTTCTTTCGGACCGATGCTTCTGCTCCTTCTCCAGCAAGCACAGCAGCCTCTTGTTTGCTTCGTCGAGGGCTCTGTTCTCCTCAAACAGCAACTTAACCTTGAATGGAAACACGCAAGAAACTTCTAACCGTCAGAACCACGCTAGTTTCGCACAAATCTATTGACATTCACTGAGAAGGCGATAAAAGTCACAGGTGCAGAACATGTTTGCAGTTGCAAGGACAAGAGAGGTTCGGTATGTATCGTACCTCCTCCTCTGCTTTGTTCAGGTTGGTCTTGAGTATCTCCTTGTCCCTCTGCAGCGCTTGCACTTTTTCAGTAAGCTGCGCATGAGTAAGTAAGATGAATGTTGGAGGATCAGTCAGGTTGGTTAAACAGCAGCACTGCACTAGTAATTACAAAGCAGCCACCGCAGTAGCACATAGGACTATCATGCAAGCAAGCAGAGTGTTGAATGATGGTGACAGAGCTCTAGAGTTCACATGACACTTCCATTAGTTCATAGCAGTAGCACAGAGGAAGGAGGAAGGAGGAGAGGTACCTGGTCGCCGGAGGGGTCGGGGTCAGGGTCGGCGAAGGGGTCGCGGTCGGGGTCCGAGCTCGTCCGGGTCCTCGCTCGCCGCGGTCGAAGGAGAGCAGGGGCCAGTGGCGGAGGATGGCAGGGGCAGGCGGGATGGGCGCGTCTGGGCCGCGATCGCTCGATGGAGGGAGGAGGAGAGGAGAGGAGCGGGCGGCGCGCGCTCGGCCGATCCCGTTCGGGAGGAGCGGGGGCGGCGGGGGTGGAGTCCCGCGGGGGTCGGGGCGGCGGCGTCGAGGCAGCGCAAGACCACAGTGGCGAATAGCGTGCAGGCGCGGCGGACGGAGGGGGCGGAGCAAGGGGGCGGCGGCATACGGTTGGGGTCGAGTGGGGGGATCTGGCGAGGGAGGGAGGGAGGCCACAGTGCGAGGGGAACAAGTACGTCGATTCTAATGGCGCACCTCCCCCTGGTGCGCCATAAGTACGTCGATTCTAATGGCGCACCTCCCCCTGGTGCGCCATTAGAATTTGGTTTTACTTACTAGCCCGACTGGTCAGGTTATATCCCACCTAACCCTATCTCCATCAGAACACGCCCACTAGCCCGATTGGTCAGCACGCAGCACACACACTAGGAGGTCTTGGGTTTGATTCCCAGGCTCCCCAATTTTTGTTTTTATGCATTTAAAATGCTGTTTGATATTTATTTGTGTTTAAATATGTTCAAACTTGTTTAAATCATAACAGTAATATTTTTTTATAAAAAAAGTAATGAATTTTTAAAAAATATCATCAAATTTGTTATTAGAAAATATAATCAAATTTGCTTTTTTTGCAAATTTAGTTGCATTCATTTGTGACGGTGGAGCGGGCCGGGGAGGGTTCGGGGGAGAGGTTGCGGGGGGTCGTCCGCGACGGCCGGTGGAGCGGCGGAGGGTGCGGTGGGTCGTCGGCGACGGTGGAGTGGGGGAGGGTGCGGGCCGGGGGTCGGCGGCGGCGGCCGGTGGAGCGGGGGAGATGGTGCGAGATCGAGTGTCCATGAAATTTAAAAACATTCATGAGTTCAAAAAGTGCCCATGAAATACAATCGAGAAATGAAGGCTACAATTTAAATACAATCGATCTTAGCTAGCTATCTGTTCACAATCTTCTTGCCCTTATTTTTCGTAAATGGAGTTCTTCTCTTGAACGGACGTCCTTTAGGTAGGGTGGTCCTGCTTCTTCTTGTGGTGTATGCTGATACTTCATTGTCGTCGTCATGTTCCATCTTCGGGTCGCCGTACTTGTCGAAGTCTTGCTCATTGGCGACTCCATCCATTCCGATGATCTTCCTTTTGCCTCTCCTCACGACAACACGACTGGGCTTTGATGGGTCGGTAATGAAGAAGCATTGGTCCACTTGGGAAGCCAGTACCCATGGCTCATTTTTCGCGGTGACGTTCGCGCCTGCGGTCTTGGATTTGGCTTCGGGTATAACCATGGTGGTGAAATACCGGTCTTCTTTTATGACGCTCTTGGCCCATCTGACACGGAACATCGGGACCTTCTCTCCAGCGTAGCTCAGCTCCCAGATCTCCTCGATCCTTCCGTAGTATCTGTCCTTGTCGTTACCGGTGTAGGATTCCATCGTTACCCCGGAGTTCTGATAACCATCGCTCTTCATGTCCTTGTCCTCGGTGTAGAATGTGTAGCCGTTGATATCGTACGCCTCATACGTCATCAGGTTGTGCTCGGCGCCCTGTGACAAGGCGAATATGAGTTGTTCTTCCGCGGAAGAATCCTCATGTAAAGGGTACGACAGAAGCTTCTGCTTGAACCAACGCGTGAAACATGAGTTGTGCTCTTTGATTATATCTCCGTCCGTCCTCTGTTGGCCTCGGTCATTGTACGTCTTCTCAATAAACGTTTTGTGCTCTACCACCCAAGGATCGACCACGTCTATGTGTTGTAGCGCGACTAGGTTTGCTCTTTCAAAGTCGGCGAGTCGACCATCGAAGTCGACATGCATTTCGCGGCGACCCTCACGGTGACCCCATCCAGCGAGCCTGCCGAGGTGCCTGTTGACGGGCAGACCAACGGGGTTCTCGATGCCTAGATAATTCGTGCAGTAGGAGATGCACTCTTCGGTCAGAAAGCCCCTGGCTATGCTTCCCTCTGGACGTGACATGTTGCGAACGTATCCTTTGATGACACCATTCATCCTTTCGAACGGCATCATGCTGTGCAGGAACGTCGGCCCGAGTTGGATGATATCCTCCACGATATGGACCAGCAGATGCACCATAACGTCGAAGAATGCGGGAGGGAAGTACATCTCAAGCTCGCATAGTATCACCACGATCTCTTCCTGTAGCCTTCTGAGTTGCCTCACGCCAACCGACTTCCGAGAGATGACGTCGAAAAAGTTGCATAGGCCAAATAGCGTTTCACGGACGTGCGCGTCCATGATCCCACGGATTGCAACTGGAAGTATCTGCGTCATCAGCACGTGACAGTCGTGAGACTTCATCCCGCTGAACTTCTGCTTCACTGAGTCTAGGTATCTGCTTATCTTCCCCGCGTAACCGTAAGGAAGTTTTACTCCTACGAGGCAGGTGAAAAACTGATCGATCTCCTCCTGACTTAGAGTGAAGCACGCGGGAGGGAAGTCATTTCCGGTCTTCTTGGCCTTTTTGCCTTTGCGACGACTTTCCGTGTCCTGCTTCGCCTCATCATCATCATCATTAGCGTGAAGCTCCTCCCTGATGCCCATTGATTTCAAGTCTGCCCTTGCTTTCGGCCCATCTTTGGTCCTCTCTGGCATGTTGAGCAGGGTACCAAGCAGACTCTCGCACACGTTCTTCGTGATATGCATGACATCAAGGCTGTGAGGCACACGGTGGATCTTCCAGTACGGCAAGTCCCAGAAAACAGACCTCGTTTTCCATACCTTCAGCAGTGGCTCTGGCGCCTTTCGCTTCTTTCCCGGCTCTGGCGCCTTTTGCTTCTTTCCCGGCAGTGGGCAATCTTTCCAATTTTTCAACAGCTCGTCTATTTCCTCGCCGCTCCTCGTACGCGGGCGTCTTCGGGGTTCGGTTTCACCATCGAACAGATCCTTGCGTTTCCTCCACGGGTCATCGTCGCGAAGCCACCTTCGATGTCCCATGAACACGGTTTTCGAAGACCCGGGATCTCTATCTAGCTGGCGATACGTTGTGTCATCCATGCACCTGACGCATCCAGAAAATCCGTGGACCACCTGCCCCGCGAGATATCCGAAACCGAGATAGTCGTGCACCGTCGTGAGCAGTGCGGCTCTCATAGGGAAATATTCTTTCTCTGCGGCGTCCCACGTATTGGCTGGCGTTTTCCACAGCGTGTCTAGCTCCTCTTCCAGCAGCCCCAGATACAGATTGATGTCGTTCCCTGGTTGTTTCGGCCCTTCAATTAGCATACTCATGTGAATGTACTTCCTCTTCATGCACAACCAGGGGGAAGGTTGTACATCCACACAAACACAGGCCAGGTGCTATGTGTGCTTCTCTGGCTGCCAAACGGATTGACTCCATCGGTGCTCGCGCCCAGCACGATGTTCCTTGGATCGTTCCCAAATTCTGGGTGTTCGAAGTTCAACGCTTGCCACTGGCTCCCATCCTTAGGGTGACTCAGCATCTTGTCTTTTTTATTTATCTCCGGATCATTTGCGTCATCTTCTCGCTTCTTCTCCTCCCTATCCGCGTGCCAACGCAGGAGCTTTGCTACCTTAGGGTCCGCGAAATACCGCTGCAGACGAGGAGTGATCGGAAAGTACCACACCACTTTTCGAGGAGCTTTCTTCCTCTTCTTGTATCGAGTGACGCCGCACACCGGACATATGGTAGACTCCGTGTGCTCGTCCCGATAAATGATGCAATTGTTCATGCACACATGGTATTTCACGTGCGGTAAATCCAGAGGACACACGATTTTCTTCGCCTCCTCGAAACTGGTCGGGCACTTGTTCCCCTTGGGAAGACGTTCGTGCCAGAATGACATGTTCTCGTCGAAGCATGCGTCGGTCATTTTGTGCTTTACCTTCATCTCCAGAGCCATGAGCGTTACTTTCAGGCGGGTATCCTCGGGCCTGCATCCTTCATACAATGGAGTAACCGCGTCTATCTCCAGTTGATCCAGCTTGGCTTTCTCTCGGGCGGCAGCTCTTGCGTTATCCGTCTGCTTGAGAAGCAGCTCTTGAATATGAGGGTCCTGCACCCAGCCCATCGATGGTCCATCGTCGTCTGCTCCGCCGGCATCTTCATCTTCATGATCATGCCCTTCGTCTGCTCCCGCATCTTCCTCATCATCATGTCCGGCATCTTCTACATGATGACTGTGTACAGCATCACCGTCGTGATCATGTCCTGGAGATTCTTCGTCTTCTCGCCCGCCCGAGCCGCGGTGGTTGTCTTGCTGCCCATCCTCATTTCTTGCCCGACCCCCATGGACGACTTCGTAGTCATCTTCATCACCTTGCCACCGATAGCCATCCATGAAACCACGCAAGAGCAGGTGGTCCCGCACCTGCCCGGAATCCGGGTCCGCAATAAGGCTCTTCAGCTTGCATCTTCGACACGGACATCTTATCTCCGTCTCGTTCTTTTCAAGCATCTCGGCCTTCGCGGAGCTCAAAAACCTATTCACGATGCCTTCGGTCATCGTGCGGACCATGGTCGCCTGCGGGGTAGAGCAAAACGATATTTTAGAACCAAGAAAAAATTTGGCATGACTTTCCCTAAAAATAGGACCAAAAAGAATGCATAGTGCCAAAATTCTCGCCGAAACGGAAATGAATCAACATTCCGGCAAAATATTGGCAACTATCGCATTTCAAATACCGGTACCTGCAAACACAAACATATATGCAACACCACAAAACATACATAGATCTAGCTAGGACATAAAAAGTGCATGTGCACGTTGTTGGAGGGAGAACAACATAAAGATAGCTTCCCCCTTACTTACCTATCAAAAAAAGGGGGTTTAACCACGTAATTTGGATGAATTTATGGTGCAAATGAGGTGAGGAGGAGGAGGCAGCCGAGACAAGCTTGGAGGAGGGAGGAGAGAATGAAGTGGGGAAAGTGAGTGGGTAGGTGTGGCTGTCCAAAATATCTAGCTCGTCCCAGGTTACTAATGGCGCACCACCACATAATGCGCCATTAGTAACCCTGGTTACTAATGGCGCACCTCTGGTGGTGCGCCATTAGTAGTTTTGCAAAAAAAGAAAAAACACTAATGGCGCACCTGGGAGCAGTGCGCCATTACTAGCTTAAACTAGTAATGGCGCACTGCACCAGGTGCGCCATTAGTAGTTTTGCAAAAAAGTAAAAAATAAAAAAAATATTGTAGTGGCGCACTATGCTGCTGGTGCGCCATTACTAGTTACAACTAGTAATGGCGCACTGTGTCTTGGTGCGCCATTAGTATGTCTGGCAAAATAAAAAAATTGTTACTAATGGCGCACCGTGTGTCTGGTGCGCCATTAGTGTATTTCACACTAATGGCGCACCAGCACATGGTGCGCCACTGCTACATAGCAATGGCGCACCACATGTCTGGTGCGCCATTAGTGGCCATTCCATCTATAGCCCTTTTCCTAGTAGTGTGCCCAGCACCTGCTACGGAAGCCCATGGCCACGGGCCTCAGTTGCTACTTGAGGTTTCTCCCAGCGGTCGCAGCAATGGACGGTGGCGTCCACCCAATCCAGAGCCTGCTCGGTTGTCGCCAAGGCTGGGGGCTCATGAGTGGAAGCTGGCCCGGCCACCGGCCTCCCCAATCGACGACGATGGGCTCCCGGCTGCTTGGTAAGGAAATATGCCCTAGAGGCAATAATAAATTTGTTATTTATATTTCCTTATATCATGATAAATGTTCATAGTTCATGCATAAGAATGGTATTTAACCGGAAACTTAGTAACAGGTGTGTGAATACATAGACAAACAGAGTGTCCCTAGTATGGCCTCCTATGGAACTAGCTTGTAATCCAAAAGGATGGTTAAGTTTCCTATAGCATAAGACAACTGTGTTTGTCATTTGATTACCGGGATCCACATCATTAGAGAAATGATTGTGATGGACAAGGACCCATTCCATTAGCTTAGCACTATGATCGTTTAGTTTATTGCTATTGCTTTGTTCATGACTTATACATGTTCCTATGACTATGAGATTATGCAACTCCTGGATACCGGAGGAACACTTAGTGTGCTATCAAACATCACAACGTAACTGGATGATTATAAAGATGCTCTACAAGTGTCTCCGATGGTGTTTGTTGAGTTGGCATAGATCGAGATTAGGATTTGTCGTTCCGATTATCGGAGAGGTATCTCTGGGCCCTCTCGGTAATGCACATCACTATAAGCCTTGCAAGCAATGTGACTAATGAGTTAGTTGCGGGATGATGCATTACGGAACGAGTAAAGAGACTTGCCGACAACGAGTATAAACTAGGTATAGTGATACCGACGATAGAATCTCGGGCAAGTAACATACCGATGACAAAAGGAACAATGTACGTTGTTGTGCGGTTTGACCGATAAAGATCATCGTAGAATATGTAGGAACCAATATGAGCAACCAGGTTCTGCTATTGGTTATTGACCGGAGAATTGTCTCGGTCATGTCTACATAGTTCTCGAACCCGTAGGGTCAGCACGCTTAACGTTTGATAACGATTGGTATTATGATTTTATGTGATTTGATGTACCGAAGGTTGTTCGGAGTCCCGGATCTGATCACGGACATGATGAGGAGTCCTGAAATGGTCGAGACATAAAGATTGATATATTGGACAATGTTGTTCGGACACCAGAAGTGTTCCAGAGAGTTTCGGATAAAACCGGAGTGCCGGAAGGTTTCCGGAACCCCCCCCCCCCCGGAAGTTAATGGGCCAACATGGGCCTTAGAGGAGAGATGGCCGGCCAGGAGGTGGCGCCCCCCAGTCTGACTTGGACAAGGGGTGCGGGCAGCGCCCCCCTCCTTCCTTCTCTCCCCTTCCTCCTTCCTTCCCCTCCTAGTTGGACTAGGAAAGGGGGGAACCTACTCCTAGTAGGAGTAGGATTCCCCCCCCCCTTGGGCGCGCCCCTTGAGGACGGCCGGCCCCCTCCTCCCCTCCTTTATATATGGGGGAGGGGGGCACCCCATAGACACTCCAAGATTTGTCTTAGCCATGGGCGGTGCCCCCTCCACAGTTACACACCTCGGTCATATCGTCATAGTGCATAGGCGAAACCCTGCGTTGGTAACTTCATCATCACCGTCACCCTGCCGTCATGCTGACGGAACTCTCCCTTGGCCTCAACTGGATCAAGAGTTCGAGGGACGTCGTCGAGATGAACATGTGCAGATTGCGGAGGTGTCGTGCGTTCGGTACTTAGATCGTTTGGATCGCGAAGACGTTCAACTACATCAACCATGTTACTAAACGCTTCCGCTTTCGGTCTACGAGGGTACGTGGACACACTCTCCCCGCTCGTTGCTATGCTTCTCGTAGGTAGATCTTGTGTGATCGTAGGCAAATTTATTGAAATACTACGTTCCCCAACAGTGGTATCTGAGCCAGGTCTATGCGTAGATGTTATATGCACGAGTAGAACACAAAGAGTTGTGGGCGATAATAGTCATACTGCTTACCAGCATGTCATACTTTGATTCGGCGGTATTGTTGGATGAAGCGGCCCAGACCGACATTACATGACCGCGTTCATGAGACTGGTTCTACCGCTGTGCTTTGCACATAGGTGGCTAGTGGGTGTATGTTTCTCCAACTTTAGTTGAATCGAGTTTGACTACGCCCGGTCCTTGTTGAAGGTTAAAACAGCACACTTGATGAAAAATCGTTGTGGTTTTGATGCGTAGGTAAGAACGGTTCTTGCTAAGCCCGTAGCAGAAAAGTAAAACTTGCAACAACAAAGTAGAGGACGTCTAACTTGTTTTTGCAGGGCTTGCTATGATGTGATATGGTCAAGACGTGATGATATATAAATTATTGTATGAGCTGATCATGTTTTGTAACAGTTATCGGCAACTGGAAGGAGCCATATGGTTGTCGCTTTATTGTATGAAATGCAATCGCCATGTAATTGCTTTAATTTATCACTAAGCGGTAGCGATAGTCGTAGAAGCAATAGCTGGTGAGATGACAACGATGCTTCGATGGAGATCAAGGTGTAAAGCCGGTGACGATGGTGATCATGACGGTGCTTTGGAGATGGAGATCAAAGGCACAAGATGATGATGGCCATATCATATCACTTATATTGATTGCATGTGATGTTTATCCTTTATGCATCTTATTTTGCTTAGTACGGCGATAACATTATAAGATGATCTCTCACTAAATTTCAAGGTACAAGTGTTCTCCCTGAGTATGCACCGTTGCAACAGTTCGTCGTGCCGAGACACCACGTGATGATCGGGTGTGATAAGCTCTACGTTCACATACAACGGGTGCAAGCCAGTTTTGCACACACAGAATACTCGGGTTAAACTTGATGAGCCTAGCATATGCAGATAAGGCCTTGGAACACTGAGACCGAAAGGTCGAGCGTGAACCATATAGTAGATATGATCAACATAGTGATGTTCACCATTGAAAACTACTCCATCTCATGTGATGATCGGACATGGTTTAGTTGATATGGATCACGTGATCAGTTAGATGATTAGAGGGATGTCTATCTAAGTGGGAGTTCTTAAGTAATATGATTAATTGAACTTTAATTTATCATGAACTTAGTACCTGATAGTATTTTGCATGTCTATGTTGTTGTAGTTAAATGGCCCGTGCTACTGTTCCATTGAATTTTAATGCGTTCCTAGAGAAAGCTAAGTTGAAAGATGATGGTAGCAACTACACGGACTGGGTCCATAACTTGAGGATTACCCTCATTGCTGCACAGAAGAATTGCGTCCTGGAAGCACCGCTGAGTGCCAAACCTGCTGCAGGAGCAACGCCAGACGTTATGAACGCCTGGCAGAGCAAAGCTGATGACTACTCGATAGTTCAGTGTTCCATGCTTTACGACTTAGAACCGGGACTTCATCGATGTTTTGAACGTCATGGAGCATATGAGATGTTCCAGGAGTTGAAGTTAATATTTCAAGCAAATGCCCGGATTGAGAGATATGAAGTCTCCAATAAGTTCTACAGCTAAAAAATGGAGGAGAATAGTTCTGTCAGTGAGCATATACTTAGAATGTCTGGGTACCACAATCACTTGACTCAGCTGGGAGTTAATCTTCCGGTTGATAGTGTCATTGACAGAGTTCTTCAATCACTGCTACCAAGCTACAAAAGCTTCGTGATGAACTATAATATGCAAGGGATGGATAAGACGATTCCCGAGCTCTTCCAATGCTAAAGGCTGCGGAGGTAAAAATCAAGAAGGAGCATCAAGTGTTGATGGTCAACAAGACCACTAGTTTCAAGAAGAAGGGCAAAGGGAAGAAGGGGAACTTCAAGAAGAACGGCAATCAAGTTGCTACTCAAGTGAAGAAACCCAAGTCTGGACCTAAGTCTGAGACTGAGTGCTTCTACTACAAAGGGACTGGTCACTGGAAGCGGAACTGCCCCAAGTATTTGGCGGATAAGAAGGATGGCAAAGTGAAAGGTATATTTGATATATATGTTATTGATGTGTACCTTACTAATGCTCATAGTAGCGCCTGGGTATTTGATACTGGTTATGTTGCTCATATTTGCAACTCGAAACAGGGGCTATGGATTAAACGAAGATTGGCTAAGGACGAGGCGACGATGCGCGTGGGAAATGGTTCCAAAGTCTATGTGATCACCGTCGGCACGCTACCTCTACATCTACCTTCAGGATTAGTTTTAGACCTAAATAATTGTTATTTGGTGCCAGCGTTGAGCATGAACATTATATCTGGATCTTGTTTGATGCGAGACGATTATTCATTTAAATCAGAGAATAATGGTTGTTCTATTTATATGAGTAATATCTTTTATGGTCATGCACCCTTGATGAGTGGTCTATTTTTATTGAATCCCAATAGTAGTGATACACATATTCATTGTATTGAAGCCAAAACATATAAGTTTAATAATGATAGTGCAACTAATTTGTGGCACTGCCATTTAGATCATATTGGTGTAAAGCGCATTAAGAAACTCCATGCTGATGGGCTTTTGGAATCACTTGATGCTTGCGAACCATGACTCATGGGCAAGATGACTAAAACTCTGTTCTCCAGAACAATGGAGCGAGCAACAGACTTGTTGGAAATAATACATAATGATGTATGTGGTCTGATGAGTGTTTATGCTCGCGGCGGGTATGGTTATTTCCTGACCTTCATAGATGATTTGAGAAGATATGGGTATATCTACTTTATGAAACATAAGTCTGAAACATTTAAAAAGTTCAAAGAATTTCAGAGTGAAGTGGAAAATCATCGTAACAAGAAAATAAAGTTTCTACGATCTGATCATGGAGGAGAATATTTGAGTTACGAGTTTGGTCTTCATTTGAAACAATGCGGAATAGCTTCGCAACTCATGCCACCTGGAACACCACAGCGTAATGGTGTGTCCGAACGTCGTAACCGCACTTTATTAGATATGGTGCGATCTATGATGTCTCTTACTGATTTACCGCTATCGTTTTGGGGTTATACTTTAGAGACGGCTGCATTCACATTAAATAGGGCACGATCTAAATCCGTTGAGACGACACCATATGCACTGTGGTTTGGCAAGAAACCCAAGTTGTCATTTATTAAAGTTTGGGGCTGCGATGCTTATGTGAAAAAGCTTCAACCTGATAAGCTCAAACCCAAATCGAAGAAATGTGTCTTCATAGGATACCCAAAGGAGACAGTTGGGTACACCTTCTATCACAGATCCGAAGGCAAGATATTCATTGCTAAGAATGGATCCTTTCTAGAGAAGGAGTTTCTCTCGAAAGAAGTGAGTGGGAGGAAAGTAGAACTTGATGAGGTAATTGTACCTGCTCCCTTATTGGAAAGTAGTTCATCACAGAAATCAGTTCCAGTGATTCCTACACCAATTAGTGAGGAAGCTAATGATGATGATCATGAAACTTCTGATCAAGTTACTACCGGACCTCGTAGGTCAACCAGAGTAAGATCCGCACCAGAGTGGTACGGTAATCTTGTTCTAGAAGTCATGTTACTTGACCATGACGAACCTACAAACTATGAGGAAGCGATGATGAGCCCAGATTTCGCGAAATGGCTTGAGGCCATGAAATCTGAGATGGGATCCATGTATGAGAACAAAGTGTGGACTTTGGTTGACTTGCCCGATGATCGGCAAGCTATAGAGAATAAATGGATCTTCAAGAAGAAGACTGATGCTGACGGTAATGTTATTGTCTACAAAGCTCGACTTGGTGTGAAAGGTTTTCGACAAGTTCAAGGAGTTGACTACGATGAGACTCTCTCACCTTTAGCGATGCTTAAGTCCGTCCGAATCATGTTAGCAATTGCAGCATTTTATGATTATGAAATTTTGCAAATGGATGTCAAAACTGCATTCCTTAATGGATATCTTAAAGAAGAGTTGTATATGATGCAACCAGAAGGTTTTGTCGATCCAAAAAGTGCTAAGTGCGCAAGCCCCAGCGATCCATTTACGGACTGGTGCAAGCGTCTTGGAGTTGGAATATACGCTTTGATAGTGTGATCAAAGCATATGGTTTTATACAGACTTTTGGAGAAGCCTGTATTTACAAGAAAGTGAGTGGGAGCTCTGTGGATGACGTATTGTTGATCGGAAATGATACTGAATTTCTGAATGACATAAAAGGATACTTGAATAAGAATTTTTCAATGAAAGACATCGGTGAAGTTGCTTATATATTGGGCATCAAGATCTATAGAGATAGATCAAGACGCTTAATTGGACTTTCACAAAGCACATACCTTGATAAAGTTTTGAAGAAGTTCAAAATGGATCAAGCAAACAAAGGGTTCGTGCCTATGTTACAAAGTGTGAAGTTGAGTCAGACTCAATGCCCGACCACTGCAGAAGATAGAGAGAAAATGAAAGCCATTCCCTATGCTTCAGCCATAGGTTCTATCATGTATGCAATGCTGTGTACCAGACCTGATGTGAGCCTTGCTATTAGTTTACCAGGGAGGTACCAAAGCAATCCAGGAGTGGATCACTGGACAGCGGTCAAGAACATCCTGAAATACCTGAAAAGGACTAAGGATATGTTTCTCATTTATGGAGGTGACAAAGAGCTCGTCGTAAATGGTTACGTCGATGCAAGCTTTGACACTGATCCGGATGACTCTAAGTCACAAACCGGATACGTATTTATATTGAATGGAGGAGCTGTAAGTTGGTGCTATTCCAAGCAGAGCATCGAGGTGGGATCTACATGTGAAGCGGAATACATAGCTGCTTTAGAAGCAGCAAATGAAGGAGTCTGGATGAAGGAGTTCATATCCGATCTAGGTGTCATACCTAGTGCATCGGGTCCAATGAAAATCTTTTGTGACAATACTGGTGCAATTTCCTTGGGAAAGGAATCCAGATTTCACAAGAGAACCAAGCACATCAAGAGATGCTTCAATTCCATCCATGATCAAGTCAAGGAGGGAGACATAGAGATTTGCAAGATACATACGGATCTGAATGTTGCAGACCCGTTGACTAAGCCTCTCTCACGAGCAAAACATGATCAGCACCAAGACTCCATGGGTGTTAGAATCATTACTATGTAATCCAGATTATTGACTCTAGTGCAAGTGGGATACCGAAGAAAATATGCCCTAGAGGCAATAATGAAGTTGTTATTTATATTTCATTATCATGATAAATTTTTATTATTCATGCTAGAATTGTATTAACTGGAAACTTAGTACATGTGTGAATACATAGACAAACAGAGTGTCCCTAGTATGCCTCTACTCGACTAGCTCGTTAATCAAAGATGGTTAAGTTTCCTAGCCATAGACATCTGTTTCCATTTGATGAATCGGATCACATCATTAGAGAATGATGTGATGCACAAGACCCATCCGTTAGCTTAGCACTATGATCGTTTAGTTTATTGCTATTGCTTTCTTCATGACTTATACATGTTCCTATGACTATGAGATTATGCAACTCCCGAATACCGGAGGAACACTTAGTGTGCTATCAAACGTCACAACGTAACTGGGTGATTATAAAGATGCTCTATAGGTGTCTCCGATGGTGTTTGTTGAGTTGCCATAGATCGAGATTAGGATTTGTCACCCCGATTGTCGGAGAGGTATCTCTGGGCCCTCTCGGTAATGCACATAACTATAAGCCTTGCAAGCAATGTGACTAATGAGTTAGTTGCGGGATGATGCATTACAGAACGAGTAAAGAGACTTGTAGGCAACGAGATTGAACTACGTATAGTGATACCGACGATCGAATCTCGGGCAAGTAACATACCGATAACAAAGGGAACAATGTATGTTATTGTGCGGTTTGACCGATAAAGATCTTCATAGAATATGTAGGAACCAATATGAGCATCCAGGTTCCGATATTGGTTATTGACCGGAGAAGTGTCTCGGTCATGTCTACATAGTTCTCGAACCCGTAGGGTCCGCGCGCTTAACGTTCGATGACGATTGGTATTATGAGTTTATGTGATTTGATGTACCGAAGGTTGTTCGGAGTCCCAGATGTGATCACGGACATGACGAGGAGTCTCGAAATGGTCGAGACATAAAGATTGATATATTGGACCATGTTGTTCGGACACCGGAAGTGTTCCAGAGAGTTTCGGATAAAACCGGAGTGCCGGAGGGTAACCGGAACACCCCCCCCCCCTCGGGGAAGTTAATGGGCCACCATGGGCCTTAGAGGAGAGATGGCCGGCCAGGAGGTGGCACCCCCCCAGTCCGAATTGGACAACGGGTGGGGGCGGCGCCCCCCTCCTTCCTTCTCTCCCCTTCCTCCTTCCTTCCCCTCCTAGTTGGACTAGGAAAGGGGGGAACCTACTCCTAGTAGGAGTAGGATCCCCCCTTGGGCGCGCCCCTTGAGGCCGGCTGGCCCCCTCCTCCCCTCCTTTATATACAGGGGTGGGGGCACCCCATAGACACTCCAAGATTTGTCTTAGCCATGTGCGGCGCCCCCCTCCACAGTTACACACCTCGATCATATCATCATAGTGCTTAGGTGAAGCCCTGCGTCTGTAACTTCATCATCACCGTCACCGTGCCGTCATGCTGACGAAACTCTCCCTCGGCCTCAACTGAATCAAGAGTTCGAGGGACGTTGCTGAGCTAAACGTGTGCAGATCGCGGAGGTGCCGTGCGTTCGGTACTTAGATCGGTTGGATCGTGAAAATGTTCGACTACATCAACCGCGTTACTAAACGCTTCCTCTTTCGGTCTATGAGGGTACATGGACACACTCTCCCCACTCGTTGCTATGCTTCTCCTAGATAGATCTTGCATGATCGTAGGAATTTTTTTTGAAATACTACGTTCCCCAACAGCTGGACGTACGGAAGGAGCCATCCCCATGGTACAGTCCCCACCATAGCAACCAGCGCGAGCACGATAGAATCAAGAACCTGACGACATCTCGATGGCCTCCTCTGACCCTCGAGCACGTCCAGGCCAACGGCGAGTCCCGGAGGACAGGCGGAGGGGAGACGCGCACGTCATCATCGAGCGACGCCGCAACGACCCCCGTTGTGCCAATGGGTGCGACGGTCCCGACGTTGATGAGCCCACGCTCGAGGTTGGTGGGTGCCTGCCTTTCGAGGTTGGGTGCCCTGCCTTTACTCGTGAGCTACGGCAAGTCCGTTGGCCGTTTGTTCGTATGTTCAAACTAGAGATACCCGAGAAGTATGACGGTAAGCTAAACCCGGCAGAGTTCCTGAGCATCTACACCATCATTGTTCAGGCTGCTGGGGAAGGGATGATAAGGTGTTTGCCAACTACGTCCCTTTGGCGCTCAAGTCCAATGTGAGGTCTTGGCTGATGCACCTGCCGGAGAACTCCATTTCGTCATGGGATGACCTGTGCCATGAGTTCATCGGCGCCTTCACTGGCGGCCATCAAGAACCAGGGCGGCCCAGTGATTTGCAGCTCCTCCAGCAAAAGAAGGAGAGACTCTCCAGAAGTATTTGCAGAGATTCAGCAGAGTCCACAGGAACATCCCAAATATCCATCCAGCAGCTGTGATAGCTGCCTTCCAATCCAATGTGCGTAACCGCAGGATTCGTTCCAAGATGAACATGCGGTTGCCCAAGACTGTGAAGGAGCTTTACACTTTGGTGGACAAGTGTTCTCGGATGGAGGAAGGAAGGAAACTCCCAGGAGAAGAGGATTGCATTCATACCAACTCAGAGGATGACGACGAATCCACCAGTCAGAAGAAGAGCAAGAAGCACAGCAAGATGCACAAGGATAAGGCAGTAATGACTGTCGAAGAATCGGGCACACCTAGTACCGGCAAGAAGACTGAAGCCGAAGCCCTCGGCAAGGAGGCTGCTGTGTGCACTGACTGCCGGGAGGCTGCGGCTGCCGAGAAGGCTGGGAAAGGCGACGGGCCATACTGCAAGATTCATCGGACCAAGGGCCACGTTCTTCAAGAGTGTCATTAGGTTGAGCAGCTTGTCAAGAGGCAGAGAGCAGAATATGAGAAGCGTGATAAGGAAAAAGGTCAGAATGCTGCTGGCGGTAAGGGCCAAGGAGGTGAAGCAAATTACCCTGACAAACCCTTCCGGAACAAAGGAAAACCTGCCAGGGGTCGAGAGAAGGAAGCTTGCAATGATGAGAGTGATGGAGGGGACGAAGAGGAAGCTAGTGAGCAGGAGTTCCAGAAGGCCACTAATGCCCTGTGCATTGACGGGGGTACATCCCTGCACTCCTCTCACCGCCAACTCAAATGGTGGGCATGTGAGGTCAATGCCGTGGAAGCTGCGGCAGAGGCTCGGAAACCACTCAAATGGTCACGCACACCCATCATCTTTGATGAAGAGGACCATCCTGATCGTACCACTGCGGTAGGATGTTTGCCATTGTTGGTATCTCCAACCATTCGCAACCTCAAGGTCACAAAGATGTTGGTTGACAGCGGGGCCTGGTTGAATCTGATCTCCTCGAAGGTCATCAGCAAACTTCAGATAGCAGAGGAGGAGCTAAAAGGTCACGGGCATGTTTCAAGGAGTTAATCCCGGCAGGAGTCATCCTAAGGGAAAGATCACGTTGCCAATGACATTTGGGGGGGGCATTGAACTGTCGGACCAAGAAGATTATGTTTGATGTGGTCAACCTCCCCCTGCCGTACAATGGGATCCTTGGATGCCCAGCCTTGGCTAAATTCATGGCGGCATCCCACTATGCCTACAACACCTTAAAGATGCATGGGCCAGTAGGAG
Source organism: Triticum aestivum (assembly GCF_018294505.1). NCBI lineage: Eukaryota > Viridiplantae > Streptophyta > Magnoliopsida > Poales > Poaceae > Triticum > Triticum aestivum. Next base: position 127,933,139 of record NC_057805.1, on the reverse strand, counting down.
TCATTTCCATCCCATCAGATGAGAAGGACACAATCATTTGCATGGATAAGATGTACTAGGATGCAGTCGCGGTAGAGGCAGCAGCAGCAGCAGCAATTCCCGCCAAGGAGAACAGAGGAAATAAGAAGGATAGCAGGGACGCTGGCAAAGAATCCGGGAAGCGTACCTCTTCGGAGTGCTTTGCGTTAGTTGATGACTTGCCGGAGAGTTCCAACAACAAGAGATCCAAGGTTGTTGCACCACAAGTGAAGAAGGTCCCAGCAGGGCTGGCTGGCGTTGATGGTACTTTCACTATCAGCACCACCCTTGATGAAAAATAGGAAAGCGCGCTCGTTGCCTTCCTGCGGGAGAATATCAATGTGTTTGCTTGGCAACCATCCGATATCCCCGGTGTTCCCAGGGAGGTAATCGAGCACCACCTTGTTGTCTGCCCACACGCCCGAACTGTCAAGCAGAAAGTTAGGAAGCATGCCTTGGAGAGGCAGCAGTTCATTGCAGAGGAGATGAAGAAGCTTGAGGCAGCTGGTCTGGTCAGAGGAGTGCTACACCCAACATGGTGAGCAAATCTAGTGGATGTTCGGAAGGCTAACAGGAAATGGAGGCTTTGCATAGATTTCACATATCTCAACAACGCTTGCCCGAAGGACCCATTTCCCTTGCCGAGCATCGATCAGATTGTGGATTCCACTTTAGGCTAGGATTTTCTTTCCTTTTTGGATGCATACTCCAGATATCATCAAATCTTCATGTCCAAAGAGGACGAAGAGAAGACCACATTCATCACCCCATGTGGTACGTACTGCTTTGTCCGCATGCCATTTGGATTAAAGAGTGTCGGGTCTACTTTTGCGAGGGTAGTCCAGATTGGTTTTGAGCCACAACTGCATAGAAACGTTGAGGCTTATATGGATGATACCATGGTCAAGACCAAGGACAGAGCAACCCTTATCCAGGATTTGGAGGAGACATTTGCTAATCTGCGCAAGATCAACTTGAAGCTAAACCCAGAGAAGTGTGTGTTTGGTGTTCCCTCCGGCAAGCTACTTGGGTTCTTTGTATCCCATCGGGGGATCGAAGCCAACCCAGACAAGATCAAAGCTATCGAGCAGATTCAAGCGCCCAGGACAGTCAAGGATGTGAGGCGTCTGGCAGGGTGTGTTGCCATGCTAAGCAGATTCATCTCCAAGTCTGCCAAGCGCGCCCTGTCGTTCTTTAAAATCTTGAAGAAGGCAGGACCCATGAAGTGGACCCTAGAAGCAGATGCAACTTTGCAAGAGTTGAAGGCCTACTTATCCTCTGTACCCACCTTGGTTGCCCCCAAACCCGAAGAGCCATTGCTACTATACTTGGCGGCAACAAATCAAATGGTTAGTGCGGCCTTGGTGGCACAAAGGGAGGTGGAAGAAGCAGAAAGTGAGGAACGACCAGCAGAACCAGACAAGGATCAGGGCAGAAATGGGCACGATAGTGAGGGCGATCCCAAGGACGCGACAAAGAAGAAACTGGTGCAGCGCCCAGTATACTTCATTAGTTCCGTGCTATAGGGAGCTAGATAGAGGTACTCTGGCGTGCAAAAATTGATCTTTGGTCTCATCATCGCCTCAAGGAAACTGCGCCACTAATTCCAAGCCCATGAGATAACAGTTGTCACTCGCTTCCCGTTACAAAGGATACTCCTAAACCCTGAGGCTACCGGCAGAATAGTGGAGTGGGCTTTGGAGTTATCCAGCTTTGGCCTGAAGTTTGAGAGCACATCAACAATTCATAGTAGGGCATTGGCAGAGTTTATTGCAGAATGGGCACCAACCCCCGATGAGGAAGTGCTGGAAACAGTTATCCCCGGCAAGGAAGCGCCCCAAGAATGGATCATGTATTACTATGGTGCGTTTTCCCTACAAGGTGTAGGGGCTAGCATGCTTCTCGTTTCCCCCTCCGGGGAGCACTTGAAGTACGTCATCCAGATGCACTTTGCTCGGGAAGAGGTGACTAACAATACAACAGAGTACTAAGGGCTCCTTTGCCAGGCTCGGGATTGCTGCAGAATTGGGAATCAAGAAGCTAATCATTCGAGTAGATTCACAGCTTGTGGTGAGACAAGTCAACAAGGATTACCAAAGTCCATTGATGGAGGCATACGTTGAGGAAGTGAGAAGATTGGAGGAGCGCTTTGACGGATTGCAAACAGAGCACGTACCTCGTGCAGAAAATAGCGTAGCTGACCATCTGTCAAAGTGTGCTGCGTAGAAGCTTCCTGTGGAACTAGGGACTTTTGTTCTCCATCTTACTCAGCCCTCCATATCCCCAGCAACAATGGCCTGGAAAAGGAGAAAGATGGACTCTGGTAAGCCTCTCCCGGTAGAGCCTCCAGGGGCTCCTGGCAGGGACCCTGCCGAAAACAACTCCTCATCACTTGCCGGACCGCACCCTCCTGTCGGGCCAATGGTCCCCGTGAACAAGGAACGTGCCCCCGCAATGGAGGAGGTGCCGCTAGTCCTTGTTGCCGAGCCCCAGACTCCAACTTGGGCAAGGCACATAGTCCATTTCCTCAAAACCGGAGAACTTCCCGATGGCCAAGATGAAGCTGAAAGAGTAGTCCGGAGGGCCAGCATGTATCAGTTTGTCGATGGCACTCTATACAGAAGGAGGCCCAACGGTGTGAAATTGAAGTGCATCTGCTGGGAAGAAGGAAAGGAACTGCTGGCTGAGATACACAATGGAATGTGCGGCTCCCACATTGGATCAAGGGAATTAGTTGGGAAAGCGTTCCGACAACGATTCTATTGGCCTGCAGCCCTCCAAGATTCAGTTGAGCTAGTCACCAAATGTGAAGCCTGCCAGTTCCATTCCAAGAACATCCACCTGCCTACACAAGCTCTTTAGACAATCCCTTTATCATGGCCATTTTCGGTCTGGGGGCTGGATATCCTCGGCCCTTTCCCCCAAGCTGCTGGGGGCTTTGAATTCTTGTTCGTTGCTATCAACATGTTTACAAAGTGGCCGGAAGTAGCTGCCGTGAGGAAGGTGACTGCCTAGTCAGCTATCAAGTTCTTGAAAGAATTGGTGTGTCATTTTGGAGTCCTGGCAAGGATCATTACCGACAACGGCACCCGGTTCATGAGCTGCACCTTCATGCAATATGTTCATGCCCTCGGAAGCAAGATCGCATTTGCCTCTATCGCAAATCCCAGGAGCAATGGGCAAGCTGAGAAGGCGAACGCTGAAGTGCTGCGAGGACTCAAGAGAAGAACCTTTGATGAGCTTCCGGTAGTTCTCTGGTCCCTCAGAACAACACCAAATCGAGCTACCTGGCAGAATCCCTTCTCCCTAGTCTATAGGGCAGAAGCAGTTATCCCCACAGAACTCATTTAAGGGTCACCTCGAGTGCTTGCCTACGATGAAGTAGCACAAGATCAGCACGGGCGTGATGACGCTGTCCTACTCGAGGAGAACCGTCTCCGGGCTGCTACGCGTGCTGCACGCTATCATCAAGCCCTGCGTCACTATCATAGCCGCAGGGTTCATGCCCGGTGTTTTGAGGAAGGCGACCTTGTCCTTAGGCGTGTTTAGTCCGCCAAGGGTACAAACAAGTTGATGCCGAAGTGGGAAGGCCCTTACCGGGTAGTTCGAGTCACCAGACCTGGCGTAGTCCGTCTAGAAACCGGAGATGACATTCAATTGCAAAACTCATGGAATATTGAGCATCTCCGCAAGTTCTACAAGTAAGGCGCGGCTATCGGGCCCTGCGGCAGCCACCCTTTTGTACATGCCTTTCCTCAGTTGCATGTAACCCCTTGTACAAAGCTAGGCGTAGACCCTGAGCAACAGAGAAATAAACGAAGCGCTGGGGGGCTCACCAAGTTGCATGCATGCATGAGCATTTCAAGAGCATTGCATAAGCTTTTCATGAGAATTGCATATGCATATAGATAGGGATACATCTTGCATCATTTCCAACTACATGAAACTGTAGGTTCCTGCCATGGGCTTAGCCTCTACCGGGAATTGGGGAGATGAACTAGCATTGCGATGTCCGGCAAGCCGACCAGATAAGTTCTACCTCTTGTCCATAAGTTTTCTGTAAGCTGAGAAAACCTCGCCGCTCTTTGAAACTTAGGTGCTCCCATCCTTGGACTCGAACGTTGCTTTGACAAGGATGGTTGCAGTGGCCTTTGGTGAAAAAGAGATTAGCGGGGGGCTGGTCCCTCTATTTTATGCTCGGTAGGCTCAGTTCTCCGGCAGCCAAATAGAAGGGTACCGGCAGGATAGACTACCGGGGAAAACTTGTTTATTTAAAAGTAAAGAGGCATTCCACCTCTGCATGGACGTATACATGAGTTCCTGGCAAGGTTCATCTTTTTCATTAATATGCTAATAATACAAGTACAAAGGCTTACAGGACACTGACATGGACTCGAGAGATTATATTATTTAAACTAAAGTTTGGCAAGTGCCGACAGGTTTAAGATTAAAAAAAGATAAGTGCCCCCTGATGCCTTTGCCCTTCTCCATCTCCTTCAAGAAGAGGTAGGGGAGGCCGTAGGCATACCCAGCTGGGATTTGGCACCTCCCCAAGATCAGGATGGTGCCGCTCCTCAGTAAGTAGGAAGGAACCGGAGGGCAGGCGCAGATAGTGACACTGATAGAGGACCAGATGGAAGACATGGAGTCACCGACAAACACGACTCATCAGAACGGTCGTCCCCATTCTTGACGCGTCGTGGGTTGCTACCGTCGTCCGCATCACTGCCACTCGAAGACCTCAGCATGACAGCCACGCCGGACACCAGGCTCTTTGGGTTATCCCACAAAGAGCATGTCGTCCCCAACGGCCCTGGCATCAGAAACCACCGCACGTTCTGATGATGTGTATGGAAGCAAAAAGCCCTCCTGCACGACAAGAAGATGATGCCCAAGAAGAGTCAGGCTCGCCTTCGCCGGCGGCAAATCCTGTCCAGGACCCCACCCCAGTGTCGCGAAGAAAAATAGAATAGGGAGCGACCCACTACCACGCCCCGTGCTACAGGCCTCGACATGGTGTCGTTCACATCCCCTCTCACTAGAATCAAGGCCACGGGCGACCCGGCAACGAGCACACCAAAGCCGCCACCTCCAGTGTTATCGCCGTGCCGCCCGAGTGCCCCCTCAGATCTGAGCGAAGCCCCAGGCTGGCCCCGGGCTCTTCTCTTCAACATAACTAGCAGGAGGCAGAAAACAAAGGAGAAGGAACACAAGGATGAATGACTCCGCCCTCCCTTCGCCCCTCCTTTTTTAAGCGGGCTACGGAGGGGAGCCGCTCCCTCAATGAGCGACCACCGCCCTCCTCCGCCAATTCAAGAAAACAAGGCCCTCGTCTTGATGCTCTTCCGGACCACGTGCCTCCGCTACCTACCCCACGCGATGCATGCAGCATACGTGGCCGAGGAAAAGAGCATGGTGGGAAGAATGAATTGGCAGTTTCTACCTCGTGAGTTAAAGTCATTCACGGGCCATTACAAGGGCGGCCCCACCATGATTGGCTTTACGCAACGCGCAGGAAAACCGGAAACTGGCCCAGGCTCAAGATTAATGAAGAAGCAAAGAAGACCTCAAGATGCCAGCCTCTTCCACACCCCTGCCCATGCAATTATTAGGGCCTACCCCAACGACGCTCGGCAGCACGTTTGGGGCAGGCCCGGGGGCTTCTGTCGGTGCAACAAACCCTGGGTTTGTTGCCCAGACTGTGCACAGTCACAGGAGCAAGATTACAGCACCAGACCAAGCCAAAGTACAAGAGACCAATATCTTTAAAGGACCAACATGCAGATCAAGAGGAACATGGCCAAGCCAGAGTAGTAAGAAAACCACAAGGAGTAAAGCCTCCGTTGCCGAGCAGGCAAGCCTGGCGAGGACGGGGTTGCCCCTGGAAGAAAACCCCCAAGACGCCCCGGTAGGGCCTGCTGGGACTCGCGAAGGCGGAACCGCCTCACCAACCCACCTCACCACGACACACGTCGTCAATCAGTGCGGTGTCAAGCCGCAAAGTGACTAAGTGGCAGCCATTTGCTACCTGGCGGCCTCTTTCTACAGGAGATACCTACAGATGACACCCGTCCTGCGACGTGTCAAACGAGCAGGTGCGAAGCTGGCAAGATAGCCCGGCAAGGCTTGCCGGGCAAGCGACGATATGATGTCGAGCGGCGCATTTAATGTGCCCTATGAGCCTGCAGAGTTAGGAATGATAGCACTATTTGATATCTTATCAGTGCATAATGATTGATTTGCCACTGTGGTGACTCCTTAGCCTATAAAAGGGGGCCCATGGCAACCTTAGAAAGGGTTGGACCCTGTGTTAATGAATCCACCCCCTCATATTCGTACGCTCATAGCCGTTTCTCCCCGAGGCAACCCTACCTGGCAAACTTGCTATGACCACCACCATTTTTCCACCATCAATCCACCAAATCAGGAGTAGGGTTTTACGCCTCACGGTGGCCCGAAACCTGGGTAAAATTGCTCGTGTGATCTCTGTCGTGCTGCCCCACACTCTTCTGCTCTTTGTGCAACGTGACATCGCCCCGCCAAACCAGCAAGGGACCCTTGGTCCCATACGTGGTCGTGCTTTCCCACGATAAATGGCTATGCAAATGCCATAATAGGTAGGTGGGGTGGCTATTTTGAGGAAGGTATTGATGCGGCTTGAAGCTACGTCTATATTTCCCCAAAGAGGAAGGGATGATGCAGCACAGCGGCGGTAGGTATTTCCCTCAGTTATGAGACCAAGGTTATCGAACCAGTAGGAGAACCAAGCAACACAATGTAAACATCCCCTGGACACAAATAACAAATACTGGCAACCCGACGTGTAAAAGGGGTTGTCAATCCGTTTTGGGTAGCGGCGCCCCAAGATAGGCAAACGAACGTGAATAAAATTGTAGTAGATTGATAGATCGAATGCCAAATAAAATAAATAAGAATAAAATGCAGCAAGGTATTTTTGAATTTTTGGTTTAATAGATCTGCAAATAAAAGCAAAGGAAAAGTAGATCGCAAAGGCAAATAATATGAGAAAGAGACCCGGGGGTCGTAGATTCCACTAGTTGCTTCTCTCGAGAAAAATAGCAAACGGTGGGTAAACAAATTACTGTTGGGAAATTGATAGAACTTCAAATAATCATGACGATATCCAGGAAATGATCATTACATAGGCATCACGTCCAAGATTAGTAGACCGACTCCTGCCTGCATCTACTACTATTACTCCACAAATCGACTGCTATCCGGCATTCATCTAGTGTATTAAGTTCATGGGGAAACGGAGTAATGCAATAAGAACGATGACATGATGTAGACAAGATCTATCTATGTAGAGATAGACCCCATCGTTTTATCCTTAGTAGCAACGATACATACGTGTCGGTTCCCCTTCTGTCACTGGGATCAAGCACCGTAAGACCGAACCCACTACAAAGCACCTCTTTCCATTGCAAGATAAATAGATCAAGTTGGCCAAACAAAACCCAAATATCGGAGAAGAAATACGAGGCTATAAGAAATCATGCATATAAGAGATCAAAGAAACTCAAATAACTTTCATGGATATAAAAAGATAGATCTGATCAGAAACACAAAGTTCATCCGATCCCAACAAACACACCGCAAAAAGAGTTACATCATATGGATCTCCAAAAGACCATTGTATTGAGGATCAAATGAGAGAGAGGAAGCCATCTAGCTACTAACTACGTACCCGAAGGTCTACAAAGAACTACTCACGCATCATCGGAGAGACACCAATGGAAGTGGTGAACCCCTCTATGATGGTGTCTAGATTGGATCTGGTGGTTCTAGACTCTACGGCGGCTGGAATTGATTTTCGTCGACTGCCCTAGGGTTTCTGGAATATTGGGGAATTTATAGAGCAAAGAGGCGGTCTGAGGGGCACTCGACGTGGGCACAACCCACCAAGGCGCGCATGGGCCGACTGGCACGCCCTGGTGGGTTTTGCTCCCCTCGGAGCACCTCCCAGGCGCTGCCTTGGCCCATTGGGTGTCTTTTGGTCCATAAAAATCCTCCGTAAAGTTTCGTTGCATTTGGACTCCATTTGGTATTGATTTCCTGCGATGTAAAAAACATGCAGAAAACAGCAGCTGGCACTTGGCACTATCTCAATAGGTTAGTACCAAAAAATGATAGAAAATGACTATAAAATGATTATAAAACATCCAAGATTGATAATATAACAGGATGGAAAATAAAAAATTATAGATACGTTGGAGAAGTATCAGCATCCCCAAGCTTAACTCCTGCTCGTCCACGAGTAGGTAAGTGATAAAAACAAAAAAATTGATGTGGAATGCTGCCTAACATGTCATCTCATATTTCTTTTCTTTATAGCATGGACATTTGGACTTTTATATTGTTCAAAGCAATAGTCTAGTTTTGACATGACAACTTAAATACTCAAGCATATCAACAAGCAACCATGTCTTTCAAAATATCAACGCTAAAATAAGCTATCCCTAGCCCATCATCCTTAATCATTGATCCATTCATGAAACACACTCACATATTAACTAGACCCAATGCTCAAGTATGATCATAGTGCCTCCTAGTTGGTGCTTTATAAGAGAACATGGAGACTCAAATTCAAAATAAAAATTGCATAAAGTAAAGAAAGGCCCTTCTCAGAGGGGAGTAGGGATTTGTAGAGATGCCAGAGCTCAAAGCGAAAAACTTAGAGATAAAAACATTTTGGGAGGTGTGTCCTTCCCACCAACGAAAATGACTTAGAGTTCCCAACACTTTCCATGCTAGATATATTGTAGGCGGTTCCCAAAAAGAAAATAAAATTTATTCCTTTTTCCACCATACTTTCACTTTACATGGCTAGCCGAATCCACAGTTGCCTTCCATACCAACAATTTCCAAGGAATTTATTATTTGAGAACATAAAGTAAATTCATTTTTCATTTCGGGACTGGGCATCCCTAATACCTTTGCTTTACTCTCATGCAATGACAAGTGAATAAATACTCATCGTGGGAATAACACATCTAGCATGGAAAATATTAGCCACCCCTCACCGCCTCGCGAGCGGTACAAACACACAAAAGAGATGTTTATTTTGAAAATTAGAGATGGCACATACAAATTTGCTTAGAACGGCAAAAGAATACCGCATATAGGTACATATAGTGGACTCATGTGGCAAAATTGGTTAAAGGTTTTTGGATGCACAAGTAGTGATCATACTTAGTGCAAAATGAAGGCTAGCAAAAGATTGAGAAGCGACCAACCAAGAAACGAATAATCTCATAAGCGAGCATTAAGCATAATTAACACCGAATAATGCACCACAAGTAGGATATAATATCATTGCATAATTATTGACTTTCGTGCTTGCACAGGGAATCACAAACCTTAACACCAATATTCTTACTAAAGCATAATTACTCATCAAGATGGCACACATATCACACCATCATATCTCAAAACTATTACTAAGAATCAAATTATTTTGTCCAATGATCTTCATTAAAGTTTTTATTATATCCTTCTTGGATATCTATCACCTTGGAACTAATTTTCATATGTTGCTTTTGGTAAGCTCAAAAAAATATGAGTGCAGATCATGAGCATAATATTTCTTTCTCTCAAACTAATTTAAGTGAAGCAAGAGAGAATTTCTTGAAATTTTTTAATAACTCTCAAATAAATCTAAGTGAAGCAAGAGAGCATGTCGGCGTTCTGGGAACGGGGGTCCCCAGACTTGCCTGCCTGTGGCCCACGGCGTGGCTAAGCTAGCGGGCCGCACGACCCACCTTCATCGACAACGCAATCAAGACCTTCGCGAGGCGGACAACGCAAGACCTCCTCAGGAGCGGCCTAGCCAGCCAGGCTCACGAGGAGTGGAGATATCAAGGCGGGGCAAACCTCACGAGGCTCTCGTGACGTGAGCCATGACGATCGACACCAGGCAGGCGCCAGGGCGCGCAGCGTCCTTGTTTCCTCTTTGGTGCTAAGGAAGCAGGCGCAGGCGCGGAGTACCGAGGCGTCAAGCAAAAGTTTCCATATCGGTGCAACGAGACCAAGACCAGCAGGACGGCAAGACGGAGGTCACCATGGAGCCCAAGACGGTGTCATCACTAGAGCCTTTTGCAGGCGAAGACCGCTTTTGTCAGGATAGCTTGTACTAGCTGTCCCCTTTCAAATTCGCCCGCCATTGTTAGCTCCCTTCCCGCTCAATATTTGGGGAGAGCACCAGGGCCTATATAAGTAGAGCTAGCCACCACAGAGAGGACAGGTTGAACTGACCAGGTTCTCATCCACCAGTCCACAGAGCACAAGAACACCTCTACCTCAGGAGGCTGTTCTTCCCCTTGTACTATTCATCATCAGCCCAAGAGGCAATCCACCACCACACACTGGAGTAGGGTATTACACCACAACGGTGGCCCGAACCAGTATAAACCTCGTGTCTTTCTGTGTTGCGAGTTCGTCGAGTCCGTCCATGAGATCTTAGCGAGCTAGGGCGTGGATCGGTAGGAGGGAAAGAACTTCGCGCGCACCCCAGAGTTCGAACCTTAAGGGTTTTGCCTGAACCCGAGATCCGACATTTGGCGCGCCAGGTAGGGGTGCGCCGGAGCTTCTTCCTTGCCAATCGACTTACCGACTCTCCACGGCCAAGATGTCTGGCGACCCAAGAGCTGACTCCGACCGCTGGGCAGCCTGGCCGGCCCGGGCGACGACGCCTGCCCATGAAGACCTCGACCCCGCGCTCGATGCGGCGCGAGCGCCGTCCAACGCTGCGGGGCACGGGCGGGGTGGCCAGGCGTCGTCCACCCTCACTCCACGACAAGTATGAGCCGCTGCAAGGGTAGCAAGCCACGGCGCGGTGACGGCGCCGCACTCGCAGCGGGAGCAGGCAAACATTCGGACAGCACTCACTGTGGCAAGAGAGCCGGGATGCACTGCTGGAGTGCGTCGCCGAGCTGCTGGACATGGCGGTATCGGGAGCACCACCCTTCTGCTACCGGCTCCCTTCTCGGGCCGTTGCGGGGCCTCATGGCGGGCCTCGCCGCAACCACACGCCATCGGGGGTGCCTGGGGGCTTCGTCAACACCAGCGCGGCCGGCAGCGCCGGGGGCTCCTCCCCCCCATGCCGCCCGCAATAAGCACGGGCACAAGCATCGCCCCCCATGGTCCCAGCGCGATGCCGCGCTACTGTCCTCAGGACGCCACGCTGGGCCGAGCAACATGGAGTGTGGGGCACTACGGCGAGGTGTTCGGAGTAAGGGCCCCGGAAGCCTACGTACCCCGCATGATGGACCAAGAGTACGCACCGGAGGACGACCCCGGCTCGTTCGTTGGAGAAGATTGGGAAGAAGGGGTGCTAGGAGTCGAAGCCTTCCAGGAACCAACGAAGAACCACGATGATCGCGCCATCAACGGCAACTACAGGGTACAACTAATCTCTCAGGAGCAGGCTTACACTAACCATGGGCTGCAAGTGAATTTGGTCGCAGCGTCGATCGACGACCCTGGCACAGCAGCATCCCTTCCAACAAGGGAAGCACGCTGGGGGCCACTGGGAGGGAGCCAGGAGCAAGGCCCCTCCGCCCATCGCGCGAAGCCGGGCGACACCGGGAGGTAGGCCCTCTCCTCGGGAGGCCTCGACGACCCTTCCCCCGGCAGAGGACCCGTGGTCGCCGAGGGCACCACTGGCGTCCTCTTTCCCCCCTTTGTGTCGTCCAGGTTGCCGGTCGACTCAAAGGTGGTCGAGGGTGGCGCAAGGTGGGGCCCTCGTCTGGCGATATGAAGCAAGGCCGGTACCTGTGAAGAAGGCCCAGTGCCTGTGAAGCTCGCCGCCCATGAAACTCTCACGTAATAATGAGTGGGGCTGTACACGCCCCGGAGTCTCGGGGGTGCCGGCCTCAGGCCCTGGGGCTCCCTCCCACGCCTAGTGGCAGCACTTAGCTCCGCGCTGGTGAGAAGACTTGAAGACCTGAAGACTAGACTAGGCGCCGGACACGGCCATTTGCTTTGGATCTTTTCTTCCGTAACCTTGCTTTCTAGATTTGGATTTAAGTTGATGTCAAGCTTTTGTCGAGGTGCATTTTCTCGTTCAAAGCGATTTCTTGCCGTCTGGTTCTTGCCTTGTTCTCGAGCTCACGCTCGCCGCTCCCCCTCGCGGGCCCCTCGCCTCGCGAGCGGGGCTGGGCCCAGCACACGCGCCGCGCGCGCCGATCAGCACAGGAACCTCACGAGGCCCTCTCGGGCAGGTCAGCAGACCCTTCAGGAGCCCCGCAGCGACTCTCGACCTCACAATACGATTCAGGGTCTGCCCTAGCTAAGGTAAACCGCAGCGGCAAGACTTGCCATCAGACACATGGCAGGCCAAAAACGCACCCTTGATTCAGCGCGGAGAGATAGAAATCATGATTCATTTACATGAGGGGCTCCCCCTCCCCAAATTCTCTCACAATCTTTAGGGGCCACGCCCAAGTTTTTGCATACAGGGTGAAGCAGTAAAGGGACGAGGAATTAGCCAGATATGTCGCTCGCCGTGTCCTCCGCGTCATCTTCGGACGCGCCGCTCCCATCGCTGACGTCGTCGTTGGCGCCGCCGCCGCCATCACCAATGCCGGCATCCCCATCGTCGACTACGTCGCCTCCGTCGGCGGCGACTACCACCGCGTCTTCCTCTGAAGTAAAGGCTCTGACCAACGCATCCACGTTGTCTTCCACCCACCGCGCCAGGTCACGCCGGACGGCCTGCGGTACGGGGGCAATGGCGGCGTCAAAATTGAAGTCGGGGAAGGTGTTCCTGAGGTGGATGAAGATGCGAGAGAACGCGCGCCCGAGAAGGCCCCGACTTCTCTCCTCCACGAGCCGGCGAGCCCTGTCAGACCGGGCTTCCAGGCACGTCACCACATCGGTGAAGAAGGTCAGGTGGCTGGCGTAGTCATTTGAGTGAGGAGGCGGTGCATTCTCGTCGCAGATGTAGCCCTGGGCGGTATTAGCCCTGTTCCAGAGATCCTGAAGCATGGGGGCGTGCTCGCGCTCCAACGTCCGCCGTTGGAACACTCCCTCCCTATTTTGCCGCGTGACGGCCTCGGCGTCATCAACCCATTTCCGGAGAGAAAGCAGCTCGGCGCGGGCGGAGGCCAAGTCCGTCTGCGACGTGACGAGGGCGGCAGCCATGGCCTCCCCACGCCTCTCCGCCTCGTCCAACCTGGGCCTGAGGGCAGCGGCCCTGCCCGCATCCTCCGTTCCTGCGAGCTTCAACTTCAAGTCATATCTACCCTCCAGGTCTGCGCGAACCTCGGCCACCCAGCGGTCAACTTCCTCTTGGACCCTGGCCTCGCGAGCCCCAACGGCATCTTCCGCCTGAGCAACTTGACGCTCCCTCGTCTCCAGTTGCTCGAGCTCAAGACTGCGCTCCATGGCTTCCAGAGCCAGCGCTTCCTCACGCCTCCAGACCTCTTCTTCCTCAGTGGGCGCCCCCCTCAGCGACGCAAGGGCGGCTCTGTGTGCATCCACCTGCTGCTCGAGGGACGCACTCCAGGCCTGGAGCTCCCACGCGCGTTTCTCCGCAGCCTCGCGACGGCGGTCAGCCTCGCGAGCCTCCTCCAAGGCTCGAGAGCAAGCTTCGCGGGAGATCTTGAGGGACGCCTCGGCCCTCGCATTGTCAAGATCACGCTGATAGCGGCCAAGGTTGATGGCCACCCTCAGCTTACGCCGTTCCTCCACCAGCCGTAGACCTTCAGCCTCAAGGCGCAAGTCGACTCCCACAAGTTCTTCACCGAGTCGGCTCATCGCGCCCATCGCCTCTTGGAAGAGCTCATGGCGAACGACGCTTCGCCCGAGCTCGGACTCGAAAGCATGGCCCACCTTGTACTCCACCTCGGGGGCTGCAGGCGGGACATCAAGTGGCGCACCGCCTCTCGGCAGGGGGCTGGGGGCTGGTGTTGCACCAGGCGCCGGCCTGACCTCGCGAGAGGCTCCAGCCAGATGCGGCCCGCTGCTTGAGGAGGAGCCGAAGGACAAAGTCAACCAGTTGCTGCCCATCACCAGAGGAGGAGATCGGGGAACGCCCGCCAGGTTCCAAGCCAGACCGTGCAGGAAGGGTAGCGAGGCCACAGATTCGAGGCTCCCTGAAGGCGAGCGCACCCCCTTTCTCGACCCAGTTCCGGCGCGGCGTATAGGTCAGGGTGCACAAGGCCAGTGGGGGTGCCGCGGAAGGCGAGGATTGCTTGCAGAAGCGGTCCTGAAAAACTAACGTCAGGAAGGAAATCGGCAATCAAGAAATCACAAGGTGCAGTACTTACTCATCGATAGCCAAGTACTTTCACCGCTTCAACAGCCCGAAGATGATGTTGCTGCTCGGGGATCCTTTCCTCTTGCGGAGCTCCTTGAAGTCCACGCAAAGCCGACCGAAACACTGGACGTGACGGCCGGTGCGAGTCGGGGCCGAAGAAGAGCTTGGAGAGACAACTTCAGGGGTGCCTGGCTGCGGCAAACAGTCGGGCGCCATATCGCTACGACCTCCCGAGGCTTCGGGGGCTTTGACCTCGGGAACTGCATGCTGCGTCACCTCAGTGACTGACGCCCCAGGGGAGGGATCGCGAGCCCCCGAGGACGACGCTCCCGGATCTCCGCACGACATGTGCTCTTCAGCGCTGGGGCCACCGGCCTCCGTCGGAGCTCGCCCTCCTGCACCCTCACTCGGGGCGAGCTCGGCACCGGTGATGAGGAGCGGGACCATGTCGACAGGATTCTCGCGGGGCCCCACCAGGCCGATCGGGCGCAGGCCCCACTCATCAAAGGAGGGCATGCTCGCAGAAAACTCATCCTTGTTCTCGCAACGGTACAGCAAACAACTCTTCCTGGGGATGTCGTCTGGCAGAGGGGTTCCCGTCAGGACCATAAGCACTGTCTCCCACATCTTAAGAGGAAGCCCTTCCTCTTGAAACCTCATGTGGTCCTGACTACTGAGCAAGCCCCACATCGGGCGGGAATGGCGCTGAAGCGGAGCGACTCGGCCCTTGACGAACTCCTTCACCACCATAGGCGTAGTCACACCGCGGTCCTTCAACCTCCTCATCCTGGCCCAGACAGGAGCGAGGCAGGGGCTCGTGAGCTTCTGATGGCCCCAACCGGAGTTTGGAACAGCAGGCCCCGCCGGGGCATGGAGCAGAGGGCTGAGCACACCGGCGTCGACGAACACCCATCATGTCCGGAACTCGCTCGTGGATGGAGGGAGCTCAAAGTCAATCCTCGCACCTGCCATCGCAGCTGCGACCTGGAAGCTCACGCACCCCGAGCACTGCTGAGGGTCAGCCAGGTGCAATGAGAAGAAATAACGGAGGAGGGCCACCGAAGGAGCAATACCCACCATGGCTTCGCACACAAAGGCGAAGACAGCTAGAAGAGTCACCAATTGAGGGTCCAGATGCAGCATGTCAATCTGATAATGCTCGAGCACCGCGTTAAAGAAGGCGGAGAAGGGAGGAATCAGGCCAGCCCAGAGGGCATCTATGAAGATTGGGACTTCAGTGGCTGCCCGAGCCATGCGAGTGCGAGACGCGGACCAAGCCACCGTCTCTCCCCACTCGTTGAAGCTGGAAGCAAGCATGGACGCACCCTGTCCATGGCCTCGTCATTGAGCACCCAGGATCGGCCCAGCGCCGGCTCAACGGCCGGAGACACGCTTTGCGGAGACAGGGGCTTCTTCCCCTTTTCTGCTTGCTTCGGCGCCATGGCAGCAAAGCGGGCAGAGGGCAGGTCAGATTGGAGAAGAGAAACAGAATCTCAAGGAAGCAGAGAGATTGGGGAAGCAAGGCGCAGACGACGAAGGAATAACTGTGTAGGTCGCGGGGGCCGCGCAGCCAAGCGGATTCTAAGGCAGCGTGGGGAAGCGGAGACGCCCACGTCCAATCAATCGCCATGCGTCAACCGAGGCCGCCGGCTTTTGGGGCCCGCAGCGCTCCGTAGTTGGCCCTTGGCTTCGCCTCAAATCCAAGCCCGAGCGCGCCTTGGGCCCGGGGGCTACTGCAGGCGTTCTGGGAACGGGGGTCCCCAGACTTGCCTGCCTGCGGCCCACGGCGTGGCTAAGCTAGCGGGCCACACGGCCCACCTTCATCGACAAGGCAATCAAGACCTTCACAAGGGGCCAAGCCTCGCGAGGCGGACGACGCAAGACCTCCTCAGGAGCGGCCTAGCCAGACAGGCTCATGAGGAGCAGAGATATCAAGGCGGGGCAAACCTCACGAGGCTCTCGTGACGTGAGCCATGACGATCGACACCAGGCAGGCGCCAGGGCGCGCAGCGTCCTTGTTTCCTCTTTGGTGCCAAGGAAGCAGGCGCAGGCGCGGAGTACCGAGGAGTCAAGCAAAGGTTTCCATATCGGTGCAATGAGACCAAGACCAGCAGGATGGGAAGACGGAGGTCACCATGGAGCTCAAGATGGCGTCATCACCAGAGCCTTTTGCAGGCGAAGACCACTTTTGTCAGGATAGCTTGTACTAGTTGTCCCCTTTCAAATTTGCCTGCCATTGTTGGCTCCCTTCCCACTCAATATTTGGCGAGAGGACCAGGGCCTATATAAGTAGAGCTAGCCACCACAGAGAGGACAGGTTGAACTGACCAGGTTCTCATCCACCAGTCCACAGAGCACAAGAACACCTCAACCTCAGGAGGCTGTTCTTCCCCTTGTACTGTTCATCATCAGCCCAAGAGGCAATCCACCACCACACACTGGAGTAGGGTATTACACCATAACGGTGGCCCGAACCAGTATAAACCTTGTGTCTTTCTGTGTTGCGAGTTCGTCGAGTCCGTCCATGAGATCTTAGCGAGCTAGGGCACGGATCGGTAGGAGGGAAAGAACTTCGCGCGCACCCTAGAGTTCGAACCTTAAGGGTTTTGCTCGAACCCTAGATCCGACAGAGCATTTCTTCAAAAATACTAAAGCACACCTTGCTCAAAAAGATATAAGTGAAGCACTAGAGCAAGTCCATAGCTCATAAAAATTTAAGTGAAGCATAGAGAGCAATTCTAACAAGTCATGACATAATTTTGGCTTTCTCAAATAGGTGTGTCCAGCAAGGAATCAAGACTCAAAACACAAAATAAAACAAGCAAAGATTCATATCATACAAGACGCTCCAAGCAAAACACATAGTATGTGACGAATAAAAATATAGCTTCGAGTACAATATCGATGGTCATTAGAAGAAAGAGGGGATGCCACTCGGGGCATCCCCAAGCTTAGTTACTTGCTCTATTTTGGATAATAGCTTGGGATGCCGGGGAATCCCCAAGATTAGGCTCTTCTTACTCCTTATTCTTTCATCCATCGTAAGATAACCCAAAACTTGAAAACTTCAATCACACAAAACTCAACAAAACCTTTGTGAGATCCGTTACTATAAGAAAGCAAATCACTACTATAAGTACTGTAGCAAACCAATTCATATTTTGTTCTTGCATTATATCTACTGTATTCCAACTTTTCTATGGAAAAAGCTCATCAAAGAAAACCATAGAGCCATCAAAACAAGCACACAACGCAAAGAAAACAGAATTTGACAAAAACAGAACAGTCTGTAGCAATCTGGGTATTTCGAATACTTCTGAAACTCCAAAAATTCTGAAAAATTAGGACGTCCTGAGCAATTTGTATATTAATCTTCTGCAAAAAGAATAGGTATTTTATCACGCTTTGGTAAAAAAATAAGAATTGTTTTCGTGAGCGCAAAAGTTTCTGTTTTTTAAGCAAGATCAAACTCTATCACCCAAGAAGATCCTAAAGGCTTTACTTGGCACAAACACTAATTAAAACACAAAAACACAATCATAACAGTAGCATAATTGTGCTAACACTCAAGAACAGAAAGTAAAAAGCCAAACTAAATTTTATTCATTGGGTTGCCTCCCAAAAAGCGCTATCATTTTACGCCCAAGCTAGGCATAAGATTTCAACGATGCTCACACAAAAGATAATAATTGAAACACAAAGAGAGCATCATGAAACATGTGAAAAACACATTTAAGTCTAAAATACTTTCTATGCATAGAAATTTTATAGGAAAACAAATTTTCAAGACAAGAAATATCTAGCATATGCAAAGGAGAGGAATAAAACATTGACAATCTCAACCTAAGGAGAGTAAATTTCATAACATGAAAATTTCTACAACCATATTTTCCTCTCTCATAATAATTATATGTAGGATCATAATCAAATTCAATAATATAGTTATCATATAAAATTTTCTCTTCATGATCCACATGCATAAAAGTTTTGTGATCTTCCAAGATAGTGGGATTAACATCAACTAAAGTCGTGACCTCTCCAAACCCACTTTCATCAAAAATTTCATAAGATTGAACCCTCTCCAAATATGTGGGATTATTTTTACCTAAAGTTACCACTCTTCCAAACCCACTTTCAATATTATTGCAAACACTATTATCATGAGGCTTAAATAATTTTTCAAGATCATAAGAATCATCACCCCAATCATGATCATTGCAACAAGTAGTGGACATAACAAAATTAGCATACCCAAGCTTGGGGTTTTGCATATTATTAGCACAATGGACATTAATAGAATTTATAGTAAAATCATTGCAATCATGCTTTTCATTCAAGGAGCTATCATGAATCACTTCATAAATTTCTTCATCACAATTTTCAGATTCACGAATCTCAAGCAAAACTTCATAAAGATAATCTAGTGCACTCAATTCACTAGCAATTGATTCATCATGATGAGGATCCATATCAATAGATTTTTAGCAAGCAAAGATGCAAGCATATAGAAGGCACATGGAAACACAAGCATACAA
The DNA here is from genome assembly GCF_018294505.1 of Triticum aestivum. NCBI lineage: Eukaryota > Viridiplantae > Streptophyta > Magnoliopsida > Poales > Poaceae > Triticum > Triticum aestivum. The sequence goes on along the minus strand of NC_057805.1, from coordinate 127,914,305 downwards.
AAGATCAAACAAGAAAAAGGCAAACGAAAAGAAGGCGCAAAAAACGGCAAATTTTTGTGAAGTGGGGGAGAGGAAAATGAGAGGCAAATGGCAAGTAATGTAAATTGCGAGGAGATGAGATTTGTGATTAGGAACCTGGTATATGTTGAAGATCCTCCCTGGCAACGGCGCCAGAAATTCCTTTTGATGCGGCTTAAAGCTACATCGGTATTTCCCCAAAGAGGAAGGGATGATGCAGCATAGTGGCGGTAGGTATTTCCCTCATTTATGAGACCAAGGTTATCGAACCAGTAGGAGAACCAAGCAACACAACGTAAACAGCCCCTGCACACAAATAACAAATACTTGCAATCTGACGTGTAAAAGGGGTTGTCAATCCCTTTCGAGTAGCGGCGCCCCAAGATAGGCAAACAGACGTGAATAAAATTGTAGTAGATTGATAGATCGAACGCCAAATAAAATAAATAAGAATAAAATGCACCAAGGTATTTTTGTATTTTTGGTTTAATAGATCTGAAAATGAAAGCAAAGGAAAAGTAGATCGCAAAGGCAAATAATATGAGAAAGAGACCCGGGGGCCGTAGGTTTCACTAGTGGCTTCTCTCGAGAAAAATAGCAAACGGTGGGTAAACAAATTACTGTTGGGCAATTGATAGAACTTCAAATAATCATGATGATATCCAGGCAATGATCATTACATAGGCATCACATACAAGATTAGTAGACCGACTCCTGCCTTCATCTACTACTATTAATCCACACATCGACCGCTATCCAGCATGCATCTATTGTATTAAGTTCATGGGGAAATGGAGTAATGCAATAAGAATGATGACATGATGTAGACAAGATCTATCTATTTAGAGATAGACCCCACCGTTTTATCCTTAGTAGCAACGATACATACATGTCGGTTCCCCTTCTGTCACTGGGATCAAGCACCGTAAGATCGAACCCACTACAAATCACCTCTTCCCATTGCATGATAAATAGATCAAGTTGGCCAAACAAAACCCAAATGTCGGAGAAGAAATACGAGTCTATAAGCAATCCTGTCCAGGACTCCTCCCCAGTGTCGCAAAGAAAAAAAGAATAGGGAGCGACCGAGTACCATGCCCCGTGCCTACTACAGTCCGCGGCATGGTGTCGTTCTCATCCCCTCTCACTAGAATCAAGGCCATGGGCGACCCGGCGACGAGCACACCAGAGTCGCTACCTCCGGTGTTATCGATGCGCTGCCCGAGTGCCCCCTCGGATCCGAGCAAAGCCCCAGGCTAGAGGCCGGGCCTGGCCCCGGGCTCTTCTCTCCAACATAACCAGCAGGAGGCGGAAAATAGAGGAGAAGGAAGGCAAGGATGAATGACTCCGCCTCCCTTCGCCCCTCCTTTTATAGGCAGGCCGAGGTGGGGAGTCGCTCCCTCAACGAGCGACCACCGCCCTCCTCCACCAATTCAAGAAAACTGGGCCCTTGCCTTGACGCTCTCCCGCACCACGCGCCCCCGTTACCTACCCCGCGCGATGCATGCAGCATATGTGGCCGAGGATAAGAGCGTGCTGGGAAGAGTGAATTAACAGTTTCTACCTCGTGCATTAAAGTCATTCATGGGCCAGTGCAAGGACGGCCCCGCCACCATTGGCTTTACGCAACGCGCGGGGAAACCAGAAACTGGCCCAGGCTCAAGATGAATGAAGAAGCAAAGAACACCTCAAGAGGCCAGCCTCTTCCACACCCCTGCCCATGCACTTATTAGGGCCTACCCGACGACGCTTGGCAGCACATTCGGTGCAGGCTCGGGGGCTTCTGTCGGTGCAACAGACCCTGGGTCTGTTGCCCGGACTATGCACAGGCACGGGAGCAAGATTACAGCACCAGACCAAGCCAAAGTACAAGAGACCAAGATCTTCAAAGGACCAACATGCATATCAAGAGGACCAAGGACAAGCTAGAGGAGTAAGAAAACCACCAGGAATAAAGCCTCCCTTGCCGGGCAGGCGAGCCTGGCGAGGACGGGGTTACCCCTGAATGAAAACCCCCAAGACGCCCCGACAGGGCCTGCCAGGACTCGCGAAGGTGGAACCACCTCACCAACCCACCTCACCATGACGCACGTCATCAACCAGTGCGGTGTCAAGCCGCAAAGTGACTAAGTGGCAGCCATTTGCCACATGGCGGCCTCTTTCTACAGGAGATACCTACCAATGACACACGTCCTGCAACGTGTCAAGCGAACAGGTACGAAGCTGGCAAGATAGCCCCCCTCATATTTCGTACGCTCGTAGCCGTTTAACCTTGAGGCAACCCTAACGGGCAAACGCGCTACGACCACCACCATTTTTCCACCATCAATCCACCAAAGCAGGAGTAGGGTTTTATGCCGCACGGCGGCCCAAACCTGGGGTAAAATTGCTCGTGTGATCTCTGTCGTGCTGCCCCACGCTCTTCTGCTCTTTGTGCAACGTGACATCCCCCCGCCGAACTAGCAAGGGACTCTTGGTCCCATAGGTGGTCGTGGTTTCCCATGAAAAATGGCTATGAAAATGCCATAATAGGTAGGTGTGGTGACTGTTTTGAGGAAGGTATATGGTGGTTGTATGGTACCGGCGTAAGTTGCGCGGTACTTATGTAGGATTTCATGACTAACCATGCAAATGACCAATTCCTATTGACTCTATAAATAGATATAAGTGAAGCATGAGAGTTTAATTCTTTCTACAAAAGACCATGCTCTAATAATTATAAGTGAAGCAAAAGAGCATCCTGCAAACAACAGTTTTCCATGTGAAGAGAAACAGGCAATCCAAACTTCAAATGATATAAGTGAAGCACATGAAGCATTCTGTAAAGCCATACTCAAAAGATATAAATGAAGTGCAAAGAGCATTATATAAATCAACCATGGACTATCTCATACCATCATGGTGCATAAAAGAAAAGTGAAAATTAAAAACAAAAGACGCTCCAAGATTTACGCATATCACGTGAACGAAACGAAGACGAAAACATACTGATACTTGTTGAAGAAAGATGGGATGCCTTCCGAGGCATCCCCAAGCCTAGACGCTTGAGTCTCCTTGAATATTTACTTGGGGTGCCTTGGGCATCCCCACGCTTGAACTCTTGACTCTCCTCCTTCTCCTCATATTGAGACCTCCTCGATCTTTGATCACTTCACCCACACAAAACTAAACAAAAACCTTTGTGACATCATTAGTAGAATAATGCAAATTAACTATTAGTGCAAACCCATTCATATCTTATTTTTGCATTGTAGCTACTATATTATAACTTATTCATGGCTTATACCACCGATATAATCGAGAGTTTCATCAGAATAAGCAAAACAATGCATCAAAAACAGAATCTGTGAAAAACAAGATAGTCTGTAGTAATCTGAACATTGACCATACTTCTGTAACTCCAAAAATTCTGAAAAATTAGGACAAAATAAACAATTTTCATAGCAGTACTATGTAAAAAAATTTAGAAACTTTTGATGTTCCAGTAAAATATTTAAATCACACACTACAACCAAAGTTTCTATTTTTACACCGCACATACCAAGAAGCAGTCTAATCATCCTAAAGGCAAATCTTGGCACAATATTTTTATAACACAATGGATTTGTACAAGGGGATAATTATTTTTGCGAGAAACTTCCATAAAAAATTCTACATTGTTTCCATGAGCATGAACACAAGTGTTCAAGGTTGACCCTCACTTTATGCATAACCTTCCAATCGCTTCTCTTTTTGAAGAAATTTTTAAGTTCCCCTCTATATTTTTTTTGTTTTTAAACTTTATAAAAGCACACAACAGAAATAAATAACTCTCTAAAACTTCCGGGTTGTCTCCCTGACAGGTCTTTCTTTAAAGCCATTAAGCTAGGCATAAAGTGCTCAAGTAATGGATCCACCCGGATCCCAAGGTATATCGCAACCAATTTTAATTAACAATGATTTATAATTTATTAGTGAGGAAAAAGCAACATATATCATGCAATGACAAAGTCCAACTCTCTTCCTATGCATCGGCATGTCATAAAAGAACAATTCATGCAGATCAAGTAAAGGCCAATACATAGCATAAGCAGTTTCTTGCAATTTTATCATGTTGGTAACGTAGAGAGGTGGAGATGTAGTTCCTCTCTCATAATAATTGCAACTAGGAGCAGCAAGCACATGCATATTGTATTCATCAAAATTATCATGTGCAATGGTAAAAGGCAACCCATCAATGTAATCCTTAATGAGTGCAAACTTCTCTGATATAGTGTAGTTGGGAGAATTCAAAAAGATAATAGGACTATCATGCGTGGGTGCAATAGCAACAATTTCATTCTTAACATAAGGAACTATAGCAAGTTCATCTCCATAAGCATCATTCATATTGGCATCAACATAGCAAGCATCAATTTCATCAAAAAAGGATCTTTCAAAAGAATCCAAGGGATCATAGAAATTATCATAGCATTCATCCTTCGATAAGCATGAAGGGAAATTAAACAATGTATGAGTTGAAGAGTTACTCTCATTAGAAGGTGGGCACGGCTAGCTAATCTGCTCTTCCTCCTATTGTTCTTCGCTCTCATCGTCATCTTTTTCATCCAACGAGCTCACAGTTTCATCAATTCCTTCTTCCATAGATTCTTGCAAAAAAATTAGTCTCTTCTTGGACAGCAAGGACTTTCTCAATAAACTCATTAGTATCGGCATTATATTCATAATTCTCATAGCAATATTTAAGTGTAGCAAAATTTTCAGGTCTATAAACTGAATCATCAAAATCTTCATACTTCTCAAACAAAGATTCAATTTCATAAGCACTCTTAAAAGCAACAAATTCCTCTATTCATTCCACATCATAGTAATCATATCTACCATTAGCATAAGAAGCCAAGGTTTCATAATCATTAAACTCACATGAAAAGGGAAGGTGTCGAACGTTCATCCTAGAGCAACAAGTATAATCATATCTCAAGCATAAATTCCAAGCATACCATTGCAACATATCAATTGGATCCCATAACAGTTTCTCTTTTTGCATCAAGCGATAATCCCAAAACTATTCACGTTGATCCAACGTTACTCCCATTATCAAGTTGAATGGGGTTTTCTCAGGATAATCAAAGTAATGTTCAATATTTTTCACATAATGAGAATCGAGGGTTTTAGGAGGTTCCCCATCTCCATGAGTAGCAAGTACAACTAATTTTTGCGGTATTTCGTGTTCCATATCCATAACTGAAGATAGAGAACAACTTAGAACATAAAATAAAACTACTTATGATAAAGAAAACAAGCACACACGAGAATATTCGCCCCACGGTATTGCTCCCCGCAATGGCGCCAGAAAAAGGTCTTGATAACCCACTAGTATAGGGGATCATTTGTAGCCTTTTTGATAAATAAGAGTGTCGAACCAAATGAGGAGCTAGAGGTAGAACAAATATTCTCTCTAGATCTAACGACCGCCGATACAACTCTACGTACACTTAACATTTGCTTTTTGATAGAACAAGAATAAAACTAGAAGTACTTTGTAGGTGTAAAGGGATAGGTTTACAAGATACTAAAGAACATAAAAATAAAAAGTAGGTGCTGTTCTAACTAAAGTACAATTAAGTTAAGTAAAATGAGTGTGGATTAGTGGTGGTAGGATTTGTGATGAAGCAACTATTTATTTCTGTGATGGGCATGTTATTTATTTATGTGATGAAGCAACTATAATTGCCAAACCAAATACTAAAGATAAGAACAAAGCCTGTTGTTGGATGTCGTCTCAGTTAAAATAGGAGATCATTGCTATCATGGTTTATGTGATTTAGGTGCTAGTGTGACTGCTATTCCTTTTACCTTATACCAAGAAATTATGAATGATATAGCACCTGCCGAAATAGAAGACACAGATGTCACTATTAAACTTGCTAATAGAGATACCATCACACCACTTGGGATTGTTAGAGATGTTGAAGTCTTGTGTGGGAAAATAAAATACCCTACAGATTCTAGTTCTTGGGTCCCCACAAGATCACTTTTCTCCAATAATTTGTGTTAGACCTTTCTTGAACACTATCAATGCTAAGATAGATTGCCATAAAGAAACAGTCTGTGTCAATTTTGGTGGTGTGTCTCATGAGTTTAATTTCTCTAAGTTTCATAGACATACTCATGATAAAGAATTACCTAGTACAGATGAAAGCTCTTACTTCTATTGTCGTACCTCCTACTGATCCACTAGAACAATTTTTGCTATACCATGAAAATGATATGCACTTCCGTGAAAGAAATGAAATAGATAAAATATTCTTTGAACAACAACCTATCCTTAAACACAATTTGCCTATTGAAACTCTAGGAGGTCATCCTCCGCCAAAACGTGATCCTGTGTTTGAATTAAAGCAATTGCCTGACACTCTGTAGTATGCTTATCTAGATGAGAAAAGATATATCTTATTATTATTAGTGTTAACCATTCAGACCACGAAAAAGGGAGATTATTAAAAATTCTGAGGAAGCACTGTGCTACTATTGTATATACTCTTGATGATCTTAAGGGCATTAGTCCCTTTCTCTATCAGCACAAGTTTAATATGGAACCTGATGCTAAACCCGTTGTTGATCACCAACGACGGTTGAATCCTAAGATGAAAGAAGTGGTAAGAACGGAAAAAAACTAAAGCTTCTGGAGGCAAGTATAATCTATCCCATAGCTGATAGTAGATAGGTAAGTCTTGTTCACTGTGTCCATAAGAAAGGGAGTATCACTGTTGTTCCTAATGATACAAATGAACTCATTCCACAAAGAATAGTGACTGTCTATAGAATGGTAATTGATTTTAGAAAATTAAATAAAACTACTAGAAAAGATCATTACCTTCTGCCTTTCATTGATCAAATGTTAGAAAGATTGTCAAAGCATGCACACTTTTGTTTTCTTGATGGATATTCCGGGTTCTCTCAAATACCTGTATCACAACCAGATCAAGAGAAAACCACCTTCACTTGTCATTTTGAAACTTATGCTTATAGACGTACGCCCTTTGGTTTATGTAATGCACCTTCTACCTTTAAAAGTTGTATGACTCCTATATTCTCTGATTTTTGTGAAAAGACTGTTGAGGTTTTCGTGGATGATTTTTCCGTTTACGGAATTTCTTTTGATGAATGCTTAAGCAACCTTGATCGACTTTGCAGAGATGTCAACAAACTAATATTGTCTTGAACTGGGAGAAGTGCCACTTTATGATAAATGAAGGTATTGTCTTGGGGCATAAAATTTCTGAACTAGGTATTGAGGTGGATAAAGCTAAAGTTGATGCAATCGAGAAAATGCCATGTCTCGGACTTCCCCGCCTGGCAGGACCTTCTAACATGCATCACCTTACACGATCCAGACATGGAGCAGGCGAGCGACCGCATCTCGTGGCATCTAGAGCCGTCGGGTAGTGATACATCTCCAACGTTTCTATAATTTATGATGCCATGTTTACAACAATTTTATATGGTTTTGGTATGATTTGATTAGAACTAACCCAGACTACCGCTGTTTTCAGCAGAACTACCGTGGTGTCATTTTTGTATAGAAATAGAAGTTCTCGGAATGGGCTAAAAATTTACAGTGATTTTTTATGGACCAAAAGAGACCCCCAAAGCACCGGAGCTGGGCCAGGAAGTGAACGAGGAGGCCACAAGCCTGGGGGGCGCGCCCACTGATAATGTAACGCCCCGGATCCGATGCGCCATGTGTCTTCCGTCTATTCGCCGTCGTTGCCATGTCATTTGCTTGCGTGTTGCATTTTGTCATGTCATCATCTGCATTGCATCATCATGTTTTTCAAAACTTGCATCCGGTCCTTTTCCCCGTTGTCCGTTTCGCGATCCGACACTCTCGCACGCGCCAGTCGCCCCTCTCAGTCCTTGTTTCGTGAGCGGGAGAAAAACGTTCTCGGAATGGGCCGAGATTTGCTGAGTGGCCTTGGTATAGCACCGACAGACCGCCTGTCAAATTTCGTTCCATTTGGAGGTCGTTTGATGCCCCAACGGTTGACCGCGTAGCCCGAAACCCCTTCTTTTGTGCAGCCCAACACCCCTCCAAATCAGCCCCCTAACCCAGCAAAACCCCCTCCATGCTCTCGGGTGTTCGATCACGATCGTGTGGGCGAAAATCGCACCTCTTTTGGACACTCCTAGCTCCCTGTACCTATAAATATGCCATTCTCCCCTGAAATTGCGGATGAAACCCCAACCTTCTTCCCTCCGCGCCGCCGGACTCCTTTCCCCACCACCGGACATGTCCACCGCCGTCCCGCGCCCAATCCGCCACCGCCACCTCACCCCCGCTTCGTCCCGTCCGGCCGCGCCCCCGCTCCCGCGCCCCGCCGCTCCGCCGCCCGGTCGCCGCCCCGCCTTCGCCGCCGGCGGCCGCCTCCACGGGTCGCCCCGCCGCCGTTGTGCCTCGCCGCCCGCGCCGGTCTGGGTCGCCGCCGCACCCCCGCCGTTCCCCGCAGGAGCGCGCCCCGCCGCCGTCGACCTCCAGCCGGTCGCGCCAGATCCCGCCGTCACCCGACGCCTCCACTCCGGCGAGCTCGCCGCCGCTCGTCCCTGAGCTCGCTCCGGCCTCCCCTTCACCGGTCCCGCCCCGGGTCCACGTCCTCCCCCTCGTCACCGGCCTCCGCCTCCGGTCGGCGTCGCCGTCTCCGGCGAGAACTCCGGTCAGATCCGGGAGTGGGACCAGATCCACCCACTCCCCGAACCAAACGGCGCCCTGATCCCGGATCTCCCCGTCCCGCTTCGTCCTATCCAGTTTTCGGAGTGGTAAATTTCTGCCAAGTCCCGAAATTGTTGCATTATGTTGCCCTGTTCATCATGCCATAACTTCGTGCTCGTGCTCCGATTCATGCATATAATATATCGAAATGTTCTTCATGAGATGCTCTCCATTTTGTTCCATTGTGCCATGCTTGTTTGAGGTCATGTTGATGCCCTAATCATCGTTGCAAGAGTGCTATATGCTGTTAACTGCTGTCTGTTTACAGAACTTAGTGATTTGTCTTTTTCATTGCATTTTGTGTGTGCATCCTATGAGCATGAGCTCTACATGTGTTTTGAACTACATCATGCCATCTTTACAGTGGTGCTAGTCTTGTATTTTTAGGATCTCTGTGGCGACTAGCACAAGCATGCAAAGTAGCCTCCATGATATTGCTGATTTCTGTGACTTAGTGATTTCTGCCAAGTTTAAGTCTGTTATGTTGTGATGCCATGTAAACCTGTAGCTACAAGTCATTCTATGCATGATCTGGAGATGTTCACTAAGGATGTTTTGTTACCCATGTTTGACATTATGGAGTGCTCTAGCATGTGTTAATATTGCTCTACTTTTGCTATAAAATGTTCCAGGCAGATTGTTTACATGTTAATCAGTTTTTCCATGTGTTTTGCTAGTGATCCATGCACCCTATGACTATGATATTGCCATTCTTAGCTTCATATTTGTGCCATCGTACTGCTGGTTACCTTTTCATACCATTTATTGCTCTTTGGTGAGTGGTTCAAGCTCACCAACATGCCTACTTATCGTTGTTCCTGCCATGCTCAGTTTTTCTGCTAAGTCTGAATCTGTCATATAACTTGCTATGTTTACATGGGTACCATCATATCTTCTGTGCCATTTTGGCTCATGTTCAGTACAGGTCTTTTGTTCTATGCAATTAGTATATTCATGCTATGCCTTTGTTTTCTATGATATGTTCCTGTAGCATGTTGTTTGATAGCTCTAAACTTTGCAACCTGATGTTATTTCTGCCATGTCCAGTGATTTCTGCTAAGTCTGTGAATCTGTTATTATTTGCAATCTTGCCATGTCCTTTTGAGCATGTTTTAGTCATTTCTAGAGATAGCTCAGTGTTCATGTTTTGTCATGCTTTACCTTTACATCATGTCCATGCCTTTTGTTTTCATGTTGAGTTGCTGTAGCATTTTTTTAATATTTGCTGTGAGGCAAAGCCCCACAGCCCTTTATTAAAGAAAGCAGAACTGTACAAACAAATTACAGACTATACAAGGAAGGAAAAAGTAAAAGAGTCTACCTATGCCTAAACAACTCTACCTGCATTACAACAAAGAAGCAACCCAAGCCAAGAGTTTTGGTTTTGTACCATCCTTCACCCTATGAGCAAGCAAAGAGATATCATGGATGAATTTACACTTCCAAGCACTGAAAGTAGCTCTCTTAGCTCTGAAGGTTCTGCCATTTCTCAAAATCCAAATATTCCATGCAGCTGTGAGCATAACTTCAACGAAGAAAGGGTGCGTGAAGTTGGACCTAGCATGCAGGATACATTGCAGAATATTGGAGCCTCCAGACCAATCAATGCCCAAGTAGCTCCAGACTCTACAGCTGAAGGTGCAGTTAAAAACAGATGGATTCTATCCTCATATGCCAGCTCACTGCAAATGAGGCAAAGATTGTCATCCTGATTTGAGCGCCAGTGTCTCCTAACCAGCATATCCTTGGTGTTAAGTCTGTCAAAGAATAATAGCCAGCCGAACACCTTGATCTTCTGGTGCGCTTACTCTGCCATAGCCATTTGCAAGGTTGTATTGTAGGTAGGTGTGAGTGCATGATCATGTAAAAACTTTTGGCAGTGTATCCTCCTGATTGACCAGGCCATATCCAGACATCAGGTATAGTGGGGTCTCTGTCCAACTGCATGATCCAACCTTCCAGCATGTGTAACTCAGCAGCAGCCTCATGAGAAAGAGGCAAATAAAACATAGAGTAAAGGTCCTGGGAGTGAAGAAATTCCCGCACAGAGATCCTATCATAATTGACAAAAGAAAACAACCTTTGCAATCTCCAACATAGGGGTCTAGCAGAGTCCCCAATGTGCCAAGAGTCTGTCCAGAACAGAGCAGAATCACCCATGTTGATATGAGCTGAGGCTATAGCAGTGTAAGCCTCATGCAGCTTCAGAACATCCCTCCACCAGAAAGATCCAGCATTAGTTTTTGCCTGTGGAACCCCATGATCATAGTAGCTATTCCATATCAGGGTCACCCAAGGAACATCAACCTTGTTATAGAATTTGTGAAGATGCTTGATAAGAAGTCCTTTATTCTGGATGTTCAGATTAATAATACCTAAACCCCCTTTATCTCTTGGCCTACAAACCAGCTCCCAAGCAGCCATAGATTGCTTTGGAGCATCACTATTACCCCTCCAAAGGCATTGCCTGAAGATTCTGTCTAGCTGCTTAATGATCCCTGCTGGAATATTGAGGCTGCACAGAAAGTATATTGGCAGAGAGGTCAGGACAGAGGTAAGAAGCTGCAGGCGAGAGCCTTGATTCAGCATGGAAGAGCTTGCAGTTAACCTCCTCTCAAGACTGTCAACTAAGGGCATGAGGTCAACGATCCTTGGCCTTGTAGTTCCCAAAGGCAATCCAAGATAAGTAAATGGTAGTTGGCCAATTTTACAACCAAGAATAGCAGCAAGTCTAGCAGCCTCCTCATCAGTCATATTCAAAGGAATCATTGAGGATTTAGCAAAGTTGACCTTTAAACCAGTGGATTGTTGGAAGGTAAGCAGCATGTTCTTGAGGGCAACAAGCTCATCATCCTTAGCTGCAAGAAATAGGATCGTGTCATCCGCATATTGAATGATGGGAAACTCTCTGTCATGGGTTTGTATAGGAAAAGAGAGCGTGCCATGCACCAGCATTTGGTTGACCACAGACTACAACAGATCTGCTGCGATGACAAACAACTGAGGTGATAGTGGATCACCCTGTCTGACCCCACACTTGCACATAAATTGCTTTCCAGGAATGCCATTTAATAGTACAGACGAAGAACCTGTAGACAACAGTTGTTTAATCCAAAGGATCCATTTGGCATCAAACCCTTTATGCTGCAACATCTGAAGAATAACCTCATGCTCGACAGTGTCAAAGGCCTTAGCAAAGTCCAACTTAAGAATTATGATTGGACGCTTGGACCGTTTACATTGATGAATATACTCAAAACTCCAGGCCAGACAATCCTGAATTGACCTACCCTTAAGGAACCCATACTGATTTTTGTGGATACACTTAAGGATCACCCTCTGCAACCGGTTGGCCAACAATTTTGTTAGAAATTTAAGACAAGTGTTGGTGAGAGATATTGGCCGGAAATCATCGGGCCCTTCTGGTGAAATGATCTTGGGTATGAGCGTAATGAGGGAGGAATTAATGTTTGCCAATGAAAGCTTCCCCTCATAAAAATCCTGAATCATCCTCAAGAAGTCCTTCTCAATTATATGCCAACAGCGCTTGACGAACATCCCATTAAAGCCGTCCGGACCAGGTGCCCGATCCACCGGCAATTCCTTCAAAACTTTGTTAATTTCCTCATCAGAAAACGGCAAGGATAGTTCCTCCAGTCCCGGGATGGTCTGAATTAAATGACTCAAATCGAAGCCCATATTGATCCCTTGGGCCTGGCCCATCCTCGATTTGAACGAAGCCCAAAGAATTCCCGCCATCTGAGCGTGATCAGTCACAGGATCAGGCATGGAACTGATCTTCAGACTGGAGATTGAGTTTCTCCTCATACGCTCCGAGTCCATGGCATGAAAAAATTTGGAATTCTCCTCGCCAACCTTTATATACCGAATAGTTCACCTCTGTTTCCAATATATATAGTGAATTTTCAACAGATGTTCAAAGTGAAACTTCACAATTTTTCGGAAATTGAATTCCGATCGTGTTAAAGGTCGCACTTCCTCCAGCTGATCAAAGTGTAGAATCACCTTTGAACAATCAACAGTAAGCTTTTTGATGTATGATAACTTTTTGCTCCAAAATTTCAAATCATACCGCAGCCGCTTGAATTTCCTTGTGATAACCGCAGAAGCAGAAAGATCAGAGAAGACTGGTGCATTCCAAGACTTGGTTACACAATCCATGAACCCCAGCATATCTAACCAGAAATTTTCAAACCGAAAAGTCTTGGCCGTAGGAATGGTAGTGTCAATAGACACCACACAAGGCACGTGATCCGAGGCAGTTCTGGCGAGTGGATTAACCACAGTATTCGGATAATGTGAAATCCAATCAGCAGTAGTAAAGAACCAATCAAGTTGCTCGAGCAGGGGGGTTTTGCTGCATATTAGACCAGGTGAAGCTATGGCCTTTCAAGGGCAGCTCCAAGAGACCAAGGTGACCAATTATTTCGTTAAAGAGGAAGATATCATTAATATCACCACCCGGGAGGTTTCTGTTATCCAAAGACCTGATGAAATTAAAGTCCCCCAACAATAGCCAATTTTCATCGGGAGGGATGTCTAGATGGTATAGCCAACTAATGAAATCGTCCCTAGGCTGACCCTCACATTGCCCATACACAGAGGCTAGGGTCCATTTTTCGGAGTTCTGCAACGATTGGAAGGAGACGACAACACCAAAACTCTGAATATCAACAAGCTGGCCGTGAAAGATCGAAGAATTCCAACGACTAGAATCCCACCAGAGGCTCCAACAGAAGGAGAGAACGCGAATTGATCAAACCTCCTAGGGCAGAAGGATCTAATCGTTCGAATATCAAAGTTCTCGCATTTAGTTTCCTCCAGACAAAGAACAGAACATCTGCTCTCCTCAATCTTGGCACATAGGTCCCGCTGTCTAGCCTCAGAATTCAGCCCATGCACGTTCCAACAGAGCACATTCCAATTTCGAAAATAACAATTATCCATAAAAAACGGCGCGGGGGAGTAGTTGCAGATCCAGCTACTTAACATCATGGACATGGGCAGAACATAAGTGGCAGTAGCAATAACCAAGGATTTCAGACAGTCACACAAACAGAAAGTACTAACAAAAAACGGGCACAAAAACAAAAGTGCCCAACTCTCCATGAAGCTTCTTGGGCTGTCAATCATCATGTGGACCATCGTCTTCTGCAGCAGGACGTGCAGAAGCCATAAGCCTCTCGACCGATAACTCAGACGGATCAATGCCCAGAGCCACTCCAATTGCCTGCATCGTCGGAATAGGCGTCGGGGGTGGGACAGGAAGCTGGCTGGGCTCATCATCAAGACGAAGCTTCTTAGCCTTCGGGCGACGCAGGGGGCAGACCTCAGAGGGATGGCAGAAACTGGCTTCATGCCCGTCCTTTTGGCAGAACTGCGCGTCATCCGTCTGGTGGAGAAGTCCAGAACTGGCTCCACAAGCGTGATAGAACGTCTGGAGCGTGCAGACTGACATGGTCGCTTGCCCAGCGTAGTTGGAGTGACCGAAGAAAACTGAAAATCCTCCTGAGAGACCGGTGAAGGAGAAAGTGGAACCTGGTAATTGGAGCACAAAAGATCATCAGATGTCAACTCTTCAATGACCACCGAAGAGCTGATTCCAGGATTGGAGACACATTGCTTGGCAGATAAGAGCTGAAATTTCTGTTGCAGATCAGCAGACCCAAATTTAACTTGTAGCAACAACGCAGAAAATCCAGACAGACAAGCTGGTATATCCCTGATGAAAAATTCAGGCAATAAGGATTTGAACGATCTCTCCCAGATCATTGTCGGCGGAAGAACTGGCCCATAAGAGACCCTGACCATACCAAGATGAATCGGCTCCAACTGCACTATCGGTGGGGCTTGCAGAGGCTGCTGGACTTCAATCATATCCTCATCATCAGAAGAGTCCACGGATGGGTTCAAAATCATAGAGTTCTGGTCCTGGGCTGGTTGAACCTCCTCATGCTGCTGCTGATGATCAGGCTGAACCTGTTCCTCCCACGGGCCCCAGCCCACTTCATGTTGCACATTATCAGCCCATCCTACCACATCATTCTGTCCTTGATTAGGGCCCGGAGGAACTGCATTCCATCCCAGAGCAGGGTATGGAGGCATTGCCCAAAATGGTTGCGGCACCTTAACTCCAGGCAACGGGTGGGGATTCCCATTAAGAGGCATAGGATCTTCATCCGCTGGGATCATGGCACCAGCAAATTCCCCTGATAAGATATAACAACTAGCTGACCAAGACACCATGACATCACCCCAATTGGCAAATTCCCGAAAGGTGACCGAGCGAGGGACTAGCGCATTGTCAGGGAACGAGGCACGGACCAAAGATCTAATCTTACGCCTGTCAGTGCTATTCCAGTAGTGGAACTGTCCAAAGGAGCCAACCATATCAGCAATGCACTGAGTGTTTCTATAGTCTAAAGGGATGCCGATGAACATCAACCACCCTGTCCGCTGGCCATGAATAGCACGAAAACCTTCACCCTGATTATGTGGTATAAAGCGGACAAAAAACTCATTGCCTTCATCATCGACCCCTAAGGGAAACGGCGGATGCAGAGTAAAAGAGCCCCGGACAACTGGATCTTCCATCTCGAACAAACCAACTCCTTGAAACCATGTTTGCGCAGAAATAACCGAAACATGCATCACTTGAACTAGGAAATCAAGAACCTGTTGACGACAGACACCAACCAGCTCTGGAGGCGGGATCGGCTCCACAATGGCCACCATGAACTGCTCATGCGCTCGGGGTGGTGGAACGGCCGGCGTGTAGAAGGTGCGGGGCAGACGATCTGCTCCGCCATCTTCAATGTCGAAACCCGCTGGGATGAAGCGATGTGGGTCAATCTCGAACACCGCCATTGGAGGCTGCAGAGCAGAAGCCGGACCGGAGCTGGAGGAAGCTTGGGTGTGCACGGCAGGGCGGATAGGCGGCGATGGTGGCGGCGGAGAAGCAGAGGATGGGGTTTTCTCCGAAGTCGTTTGGTCTCAGGAAACTAGAGAGACGGGGGAGGAAAGGAAGTCCTCTTTTCGGTCCCGCTTCCCGAAACCCGGCGATGGGACTTTAGGCACCTAGACGGACAAGTCAGGCGGCTTGCCGGTGCAATTTTTTTAACCTGTCCCGAACGAAAACAATTGTGGCACCGGACCTGATTCGTGCATGTCTCTGACGTGTGGCGCATAGCCAAGCAATTCTGACAGTCCCAATAGCTCGCAGCCATATCTTCAATCATATCATCAAAACTTTGCAGATTTCTGATAATATCCTCAGGGGAGGAAGCTCTAGAGGCCAGAGGTGATGGGCTACCACTCTCGTCATTAGACAGGCAGATGGGCTGGACCCTGGAGCCCAACGGAGGAACGTGGCCTGGTGAAGGTGGCTAAGGGGATGCAGGAGAATCCAAACCTTCCAATGCGAAAACTAAACGGCCACCCGAGGTTCCAGGGTTTAAACGGGCAGGAGATAAACCCTCCGGGGAAGGCGGGATTGTTCCAAACTGAATCGCCAGCCTTGCCGGCGGCGGGGTCGTCACCGGAGAAGTAGCATCCGCGTCCTCATGGGATGAAACCTGATAACCAGCTGCTCTGACCGTGGTCACCTCATCGGTGGACGGGCCATAGCTATAGCCCTTACGCGTCGGGTATTGCATGAACGTGGCGAACGTAGCATGTTTCTTAGGAAGAGATTTGGCCGCGCGAGCGTGGAGAAAAGATTTGGCCGGAGCAATATTCATGGCCTCTAAACCAAGGCGATCTCTCCTCTTATAGGGGCTAACTAAAACCCATTCCTCTTGGCATTCAGATTGCCAAAGGCGAAATTCTTTCTCCAATCTGGGCCGCCATGACCCCAAAGGTGGAAGAAACACTTGAACTGATCACAAACAAAACTCCTCTGGTGCAAAATGAAAATACCAACCTCCTTGCAAGAAACGTTGAATAAGAATACGCCATGGTGGAGGAAAGATACCTTGAGGTGTGAACAGTATCCTCCAATGGCCGCCTCAAGGGCGAATCCCACATTTTTCCTCATCAAGCCGGAAGGTATGCCGTGCGAAAGAGACCACCATAATGAAATGGCCCGTGTCCACTGTGGGGTGCACCGATCTGTGGAAGTTGCGTTGGATCTCAGACGCCAACTTCATCCCCGGGGAGAAATCCAATCCCAAGGAGAGCGCTGCATGTACCGCCATGAGGAAGAAGACAACCAGAAGAGGGAGCAAAAGACGCCGGGAATGATGAGCCGATCAGATGGAAAAACCCACGGAGGGATGTGGGGATCGCCGATGATGGTGGGTGGCTAGGGTTAGGGTGGAGGTGGGGAGGTGGGAGTCACCATCTTTTGATGCTTGCTAGATGCCTAGTTGCTGTTTTTGACAGATGGTTGTTATATCTTGTTTGGAGTGTATGTTTGCTCCGTTTTGAGCATGCTCTATATGAAACTTGCTTAGTTTTGCATGTAGTTTCATGTTATCTTGTTGCATCCTTGTTTTGAGGTGTTTGCTTGATGTTTGTATGCATTTTGCATCAATACCATGTTTAACTTGTTTTGCTCATATCTTCTAGGCCGTAGCTCCGAATCTAATGAACTTTATATGTAACTTGACTAGAATTTCGTGTAGATTGTTTTGGTGCATCTTAACTTGCCAATATTCGGTCGCCAAGCATGCCTTCCACGCCAAGGAGAGTCCCATCCGGACACGGGTACAGTCTTCGATCTTCGTATCTTCATAGCCCATCAGTCTGGCCCATGGCTAATAGGCCGGACGCCCGAGGACCCCTTAGTCTAGGACTCCCTCAGTAGCCCCTGAACCTGGCTTCGAGGAGTCCGACGCGCAGATTTATCTTCGGCATTGCAAGGCGGGTTCCCCTTGTTCGAACTCCAAGATAGTCTCTGGACGTGATGATTGTATCCAGACCTGCAACACACACCGCACACAACCGCAGAGAGAATACGATATTCCACGGGTCCAATCCGCTAATGACATCATATCTATCCGGTCGTAATTTCGAACCGTTTTTCGTCTGCCGTTCCACGTTCCGAGACGCGGTTTTTATTGGCACGTCTTGTCAAAGCAGAGATCGTGTCCCCTTATTACGGGATTCTTATCAATACAGGCGTGGGTAACTCAACCGCGCGGTTTACACAATCCTTGGGAATAGGCGAGTTTTAGGGCGAGGGGGGAGTTGTTTGACATTCGCAGCCTTTATAAGGGGATAAGGATTCATCCTCATTCACTTACGCCTTATCCTTCCTCTGCCCATCCATTCTTTGAGCTCTAGCGCCCAAGCTCTAGCCTTCCTCGCCCGAGAAAACACTCCAACCATGTCCGAATCCGGAGCTGGAGGCAAGTGGATGGCCTCCTCTGTTAAGAAGAGAGATATCAAGGAACTCCGAGAGGCCGGATACCTGGCCAAGGAGATCATTCACCGACTCCCGGCCAAGGGACAAATCGGCCCTACCCCCGAGCCCCATGAGACGGTGGTGTTCCTTGCGCATTTTGTCCGCGGGCTGGGATTCCCTCTCCACCCGTTCGTCCGCGGACTGATGTTTTACTACGGGCTAGACTTCCACGATCTGGCCCCCAACTTTATCCTCAACATCTCTGCATTTATAGTCGTGTGCGAGGCCTTTCTCCGCATCCCATCTCACTTCGGCCTGTGGCTGAAGACCTTCAATGTGAAGCTGAAGGTGGTGAGCGGTTAGCAAGTAGAGTGCGGAGGTGCCATGGTGGGCAAGATACCCAATGTCACCTGGCTCGAAGGCTCCTTTGTGGAGTCGGTGAAGGGGTGACAATTGAGGTGGTTCTATATCACCGAGCCGCGCGATACCAACTGGGCGGCAGCCACCGAATTTGGATCTGGAGTTCCGATGCGGCTCACCTCCTGGCAAGAGAAGGGCCTGACCTGGGGATCTTCGGACGAGCTGACTGGGCTCCAGACGTGCATCCAGAACATGATAACCAAGAAGATCAAACTTGTTAATGTGATCCAGGTCATGCTCATTCGCCGGATCCTTCCGTGCCAACGCCGGACCTGCTATTTGTGGGAGTTCGATCCGGCCAAGCACCAGACGCTGCTAGAGCTCTTCGGCACGACGCACGAAGACATCTGGAAAGTGCTTTTCAAGGCCGGTGAGACACCACCGCCCACGACCGAGGATCGTGGGCTTAGCTTAAAGCGCCAGGCTAATTCGGTAAGCTCTTTCATGTTTTCAAGCTATAGCCTTTACTGGCATATTTTGAGGGAGGAGTCTAAGCCTTCCTATCAATTTCTTTTAGGCCTGGACCGACGTAGCGGGGCGGATTAACTGTCCAGCTCCGCTACCCAAAGATGAAGAAACCCCACTCCTGACGAAGATGTTGTTTCCGGTGCCTTATGATGTGCTGGAAAAGAAGGCCAAGAAGATGGCCAAAGGGGCCAGGAGTGGCCTTCGCCGAAAGGGTGCTTCGGACATGTCATCCGAAGACGAGACTGACTCCTCGGCCACCGAAGACGACGGCAAGGAGGAGGAAGAAAGAGGTTCCCCCCTGAGGGGGGAAGGAAGAAAAGGGGGCCACCACAAATCTGGAGGCGAAGGCGCCCAAGAGGGGGAAGGGCTCCCTTGCGGATAACTCCGCGTGGGATGTCAATAGCAGTCCGGAGTGAATGCCCCGGACCAAGCCTCGGGCCGCCTCGTAAGTACCCCAAATCTTATACACATCAGATGCCTGGCCTTTCCACTTTGCAATATTAATATGTTTAAATTGTGCCATTGCAGTCCGGCCCGCGATAGCTCCCCACGATCCTCAACAGAGGGTTCGCTGGACTCGAAGGAGATGGCTAGCATGTCCCCGCCGCCCGCCTACTCCATCTCACCCAAGGGTGATGACGAGGTGGTGTCCCAAAGGACCTTCCCAGACCGAGGGGAGGTTCCGGAGATCGTAAGGAGGGCGCCACAGGATGACTCCTCGGCCGGCGGACACATGGGGGAAAAGCCCCCATGGGGACTGGTGATGGGGGCCAAGCTCCATTCGGCCCCCAGCCGGATACCATTCCGGAAACCTACACGGCTCCGGAGTTAAGCGAATGGCCTTCCCCGAAAGGAGGAGGTGTGCCTGTTCCGCCAGTGACCTCTGTCCAACCAAAGGCACCGGATAATCTGCTGGAAGCGCTGCGAGGCACCTCCATTGTGGATGAACACCGTGCCCTTATCGGTACCGTGATCGAGAAGGTTCAGTCTGCCAAAAGCGGACTGACCGAGGCCTGCACTAGCCTTTTAAGAGGCGTTGAGGTAATAATAGTAGAAAGAATGTCACAGTGTAGACAATAGCCCCTGATGCTCTGTTCGGTGTTCGGAAAGAAAAAGCCGAACAGAGGATCAAAACGATTTTCACAAGAGTCTAACATGGTATGTCTATGTGAATAAGCATGCGTCGCTGCTGGCTGCTCCGCTCATACTGCGGAGGTCTCCAGCCTGAAGCAGAGCCTGGAGCGGGCCAACGAAGAGCTCGGCCTCATAAAGAAGCAGCTGGAGGACAGCCAAGGTATGCAGTAACCTGCGCGCATAGTTGAGGAAGAATGAATGTTTCGTGCGGACTAAAGCGTCATGAACTTTGTTAGGGGCCGTGACCAAGGTGGCAGCCCTGAAGAAGGCGTTAGCTGAGGCCAAGGACAAAGCGGCCAAGGAGCGCGCCGCACGCGAGAAGCACGAGGCCCGGATTGACGAGGTCCAGCAAGAGCTCCAGGACGCCGTCAAGAAGTACGAGTCATTGGAGCGTGATTCTAGGACGCAAGCGTCAGAACTTGTGAAGGCCCACCAGAGCGCACGAGATGCCCGAACCGTAGCCCAGAGCGCCCTCCAGGAAATCCAGGCGGCCAAGAAGATCGCGGCGGGTAAGGCTTTCATTATGCAAAGCGAGTCTGTGAAGCAAAAGTTCCTTTTACTTACCCAGATTTGGAGCTCTCCAGGGACGTTTACGGATTTGCCGCACAGCATATCGGATGCTGCCGAGTTCTATCGAGCCGAAGAAGGGAGTTCTTCGGAGAAACTGTTCTGGTCTCAATACTTTGGACCAGAGCATCCGGTGCCCTTTGGCGACCAGGTGAAACAGCTGGTTGAGCTGCACAAAGCGGCCGAGCTAGCCATGAAGGGCCTAATAGTCCGGCTATGGCCTGCTGAGCCGATGCCCAGCAGCTACTTTGGACTAGTGAAGCGGCTTGTGAGTGCCTGCCCATGGCTTGAAGTCATAAAGCGGTCGGTCTTCATTGAAGGTGCACGGATGGCCTTCGCCCGCGTCAAGACGCACTGGGTGAAGATGGATGCCAAGAAGCTGATGACCGAAGGGCCGCCTGAGGGCAAAGAGCACCGCCGACCTAAGCTATATGTTGATGGTGTCCTGGAGGGATCCCGCCTTGTGGCGGAGCAATGTGCGAAGGATGTTATATTCCCATGAAAACATTCATGTTATCCTGTCTTGTAACCATGAAACAAGGTTGTTATAATGCTTGTGACTCTTAAAATTTACCTCCTATGCGGCCGTTTATGTAATCTGAGGGTTAACCAGTCGTCGGCTTCTGCCCCCACATAGATACTACGGGGGTGTCCGGGATAAATCTAAACACTCTTTACTCCACATTCCGGTCCTTAAAGGAGGTGTTTAGCGCAACGAACAAGGCAATCGGACTATACGGCTTTTATTGCCCTCACGTAGCCATAGGGGTTTGACAATAAGAATCTTGGTGAAGCCCCTGGTATTTGGAAGACCGAGCTAGGGGCGCTATACATGCCTGATCGGATAAAAACCGATTCCTCGCATAAAGTGGAAAAAATCTCTAAGGATTCGAAACCTCTCGAACAGCTGACCAGCTCTCGCTGCATCATGACAGTAAATTTTCGGCTTTCTCTACTGAGGTGCTCGTCCGGAAGAACCGGGACACAATCGCAGTAGTTCTCCCTTTACTACCTTAGCCGATATAGCGGAACATAAGGTAGTAAGCACAGGAGCCGGGCAACCCAACTATTTTCCAAAGACATGATTCGGAGCCGATGCATATAAATCTATAAGTTCGGGGTGCCGAACAGCACTAAAAAAGTTGTTTGGACTTTATTGTCGTACTGCGGGGCAAAATAGCCCCTGGTGAAGTAAAATGTACCAGAGTGTACGTGTGCAATGAGTAATAGATACAAAGGTAAGGAAGAAAGGTGAATTAAGTAATAAGCTAATGCTACCACTTGTTTTACCATTTGTTATGTGAATAATATGTCGAGGCGTACTTGTACCAGTGATGCGATAAGCAAGTAAGGCTATTTAACATGCCAAGACCAAGAGCGAGCTGCATGCGGGTATGTAAAACAGGTATAGCGATCAGAGACCACCTGGGGGTTCCCTTGTACGCCAAAGCTCCTTGCCTCCTTGGTGTGTCCCACAAACAGGTTGTCAGAAGAAACCTCGAAAAGAGAAAAACCCGAAATGAAAAAGGAAAATGTAAAGATGTGCGAATCCTAGGGTCGGCCAAGCCGCACTATGGATCGCGAGCTAGCTCCGCCTCCGTCGATAGCCATGGGATTGTGAGTGCATAGTTATGTACGCGCGGTACGAATGCCACTATCTGATCGGGGCTGGGACAGAGGCGAAGTGTCTACTCCAGCTCTTGATGAGCTGAGCTGTCCTGTTGCAGCATAGTCCGGACCCTCTTTACGATGTCCAGGGGCTCGGCAGCCGGATTACGGTTCTGCTTGAGAAGGCCGCTCTATACTTCTACTGCTAGGGCGGCGGTGTGCTCCTCCGTACGGAGGGAGCGTTCCGTGTTTCCGTTTACCGTTATGACGCCGCGTGGACCGGGCATCTTGAGCTTGAGATAAGCGTAGTGCGGCACCGCGTTGAACCGAGCAAATGCAGTCTGTCCGAGCAGTGCGTGATAACCACTGCGGAATGGGATGATGCCGAAGATTAACTCCTCGCTTCGGAAGTTGTCAGGGGACCCGAAGACAACCTCTAGTGTGATTGAGCCCGTACAGCGGGCCTCTACGCCTGGTATGACTCCTTTAAAGGTAGTCTTTGTTGGCTTGATCCTTGATGGATTAATGCCCATTTTGCGCACTGTATCTTGGTAAAGCAGATTGAGGCTGCTACCACCGTCCATAAGGACGCGCGTCATGTGAAATCCATCGATGATTGGGTCGAGGACTAGTGCGGCTGAGCCGCCATGAAGGATACTGGTCGGGTGGTCTCAATGATCAAAGGTGATCGGAAATGACGACCATGGATTGAATTTTGGGGCGACTGGCTCTATCGCATAGACGTCCCTTAGTGCGCGTTTGCGCTCCCTTTTTGGGATGTGTGTAACATATATCATGTTTACTATTTTCACTTGAGGGGGAAACTTCTTTTGTCCCCCTGTGTTCGGTTGCAGGGGCTCCTCGTCATCGTCCTAGCTCTGCGATCCCTTTTCCTTATGCTCGGCGTTTAACTTGTCGGCTGATACGTCTCCAACGTATCTATAATTTTTGATTGCTCCATGCTATTATATATTATGTTTTGGATGTTTAATGGGCTTTATTACACACTTTTATATTATTTTTGGGACTAACCTATTAACCGGAGGCCCAGCCCAAATTGCTGTATTTTTTGCCTATTTCAGTGTTTCGAAGGAAAGGAATATCAAACGGAGTCCAAACGGAATGAAACCTTCGGGAACGTGATTTTCAGAACAAACGTGATCTAGAGGACTTGGAGTGGACGTCAAGAAATCACCGAGGAGGCCATGAGGCAGGGGGCGCGCCCTCCAGCCTCGTGGGCCCCTCGTGGCTCCACCGACCTACTTCTTCCTCCTATATATATATCTACGTACCCCCAAACCATCGAGGAGCACCACGAAAACCTAATTCCACCGCCGCAACCTTCTGTACCCGTGAGATCCCATCTTGGGGCCTTTTCCGGCATCCCGCCGGAGGGGGCATTGATCATGGAGGGCTTCTACATCAACACCATAGCCTCTCTGATGATGTGTGAGTAGTTTACCTCAGACCTTCGGGTCCATAGTTATTAGCTAGATGGCTTCTTCTCTCTCTTTGGATCTCAATACAAAGTTCTCCTCGATTCTCTTGGAGATCTATTTGATGTAACTCTTCTTTTTGCGGTGTGTTTGTCAAGATCCGATGAATTGTGGGTTTATGATCAAGATTATCTATGAACAATATTTGAATCTCCTCTGAATTATTTTATGTATGATTGGTTATCTTTGCAAGTCTCTTCGAATTATCAGTTTGGTTTGGCCTACCAGATTGATCTTTCTTGCAATGGGAGCAGTGCTTAGCTTCGGGTTCAATCTTGCGGTGTCCTTTCCCAGTGACAGCAGGGGCAGCAAGGCACGTATTGTATTGTTGCCATCGAGGATAAAAAGATGGGTTTTATATCATATTGCATGAGTTTATCCCTCTACATCATGTCATCTTGCTTAAAGCGTTACTCTGTTCTTATGAACTTAATACTCTAGATGCATGTTGGATAGCGGTCGATGTGTGGAGTAATAGTAGTAGATGCAGAATCGTTTCGGTCTACTTGTCAAGGACGTGATGCCTATATACATGATCATACCTAGATATTCTCATAACTATGCTCAATTCTATCAATTGCTCAACAATAATTCGTTTACCCACCGTAATACATATGCTCTTGAGAGAAGCCACTAGTGAAACCTATGGCCCCGGGTCTATCTTCCATCATATTAATCTCCCAACAGCAAGCTATTTCTATTACCGTTTATTTTGCAATCTTTACTTTTTAGTCTTTATCATAGAAATACCAAAAATATTATCTTATCATCTCTATCAGATCTCACTCTCGTAAGTGACCGTGAAGGGATTGACAACCCCTTTATCGCGTTGGTTGCGAGGTTCTTATTTGTTTGTGTAGGTGCGTGGGACTCACGCGTGGCCTCCTACTGGATTGATACCTTGGTTCTCAAAAATTGAGGGAAGTACTTACGCTACTTTACTAGATCACCCTTTCCTCTTCAAGGGAAAACCAACGCAGTGCTCAAGAGGTAGCAAGAAGGATTTATGGCGCCGTTGCCGGGGAATCTACGCACAAGTCAAGACATACCAAGCACCCATCACAAACTCTTATCCCTCGCATTACATTATTTGCCATTTGCCTCTCATTTTCCTCTCCCCCACTTCACCCTTGCCGTTTTATTCGCCCTCTCTTCCCATTCGCCTCTTTTTTGCTTGGTTCCTGTTTGCTCGTGTGTTGGATTGCTTGCTTGTCACAATGGCTCAAGATAATACTAAATTGTGTGACTTTGCCGATACCAACAACAATGATTTTCTTAGCACTCCGATTGCTCCTCTTACCGATGCTGAATCTTGTGAAATTAATCCTGCTTTGCTGAATCTTGTCATGAAAGATCAATTCGCCGGCCTTCCTAGTGAAGATGCCCCTACCCATCTAAATAGCTTAATTGATTTGTGTGATATGCAAAAGAAGAAAGGTGTGGACAATGATATTGTTTAGTTGAAACTATTTCCGTTTTCGCTTAGATATCGTGCTAAAACTTGGTTTCCGTCTTTGCCTAAAAATAGTATTGATAATTGGAATAAGTGCAAAGATGCTTTTATCTCTAAGTATTTTCCTCCCGCTAAGATCATCTCTCTTAGGAACGATATTATGAATTTTAAGCAAATTGATCATGAACATGTTGCACAAGCTTGGGAGAGAATGAAACTAATGATACGTAATTGCCCTACTCATGGTTTGAATTTATGGATGATTATATAAATTTTTTATGCTAGATTGAATTTTGCTTCTAGAAATCTTTTAGATTCGGCCGCGTGAGGCACTTTTATGGAAATCACTTTAGGAGAAGCTACTAAACTCCTAGATAATATTATGGTTAATTATTCTCAATGGCACACCAAAAGATCTACTAGTAAAAAGGTGCATGCGATAGAAGAAATTAATGTTTTGAGTGGAAAGATGGATGAATTTATGAAATTATTTGCTAATAAGAGTGTTTCTTCCAATCCTAATGATATGCGTTTGTCTACCTTGATTGAGAATAATAATGAATCTATGGATGTGAATTTTGTTGGTAGGAATAATTTTGGTAACAACGCTATAGAGGAAACTTTAATCCTAGGCCGTTCCCTAGTGATTCCTCTAATAATTATGGTAATTCCTACAACAACTCTTATGGAAATTTTAATAATATGCTCTCTGAATTTGAGACTAGTGTTAAAGAATTTATGATTTCACAAAAGAATTTCAATGCTTTGCTTGAAGAAAAATTGCTTAAAGTTGACGGTTTGGCTAGGAACGTGGATAGGATTTCTCTTGATGTTGATTCTTTGAAACTTAGATCTATTCTACCTAAGCATGACATCAATGAGTCTCTCAAAGCCATGAGAATTTCCATTGATGAGTGCAAAGAAAGAACTGCTAGGATGCGTGCTAAGAAAGATTGCTTTGTGAAAGCGTGTTCTTCTAGTTTTTATGAGAATAAAGATGAAGATCTAAAAGTTATTGATGTGTTTGTTTTGCAATATGAATCTTGATAATGATGGGACTGGAGATGAGTCAACTTTAGTTAGAAGGCGTCCCAAAAATTCGGAGTTTTTAGGTCTTGATGCAAAAAATGGTAAAAGTGGGATTGAAGAGGTCAAAACTTTAGATATCAATGAACCCACTATCTTGGATTTCAAGGGATTTAATTATGATAATTGCTCTTTGATAGATTGTATTTCCTTGTTGCAATCTGTGCTAAATTCTCCTCATGCTTATAGTCAAAATAAAGCTTTTACCAAACATATCGTTGATGCTTTAATGCAATCTTTTGAAGAAAAACTTGAGTTGGAAGTTTCTATCCCTAGAAAACTTTATGATGAGTGGGAACCTACTATTAAAATTAAAATTAAAGATCATGAATTCTATGCTTTGTGTGATTTGGGTGCTAGTGTTTCCACGATTCCAAAAACATTGTGTGATTTGTTAGGTTTCCGCGAATTTGATGATTGCTTTTTAAACTTGCACCTTGCGGATTCCACTATTAAGAAACCTATGGGAAGAATTAATGATGTTCTTATTGTTGCAAATAAGAACTATGTGCCCGTAGATTTTATTGTTCTTGATATAGATTGCAATCCTTCGTGTCCTATTATTCTTGGTAGACCTTTCCTTAGAACGATTGGTGCAATTATTGATATGAAGGAAGGGAATATTAGATTCCAATTTCCGTTAAGGAAAGGCATGGAACACTTCCCTAGAAAGAAAATTAAATTTCCATATGAATCTATTATGAGAGCCACTTATGGATTGCCTACCAAAGATGGCAATACCAAGATCTATCCTTGCTTTTATGCCTAGCTAAGGGCGTTAAACGATAGCGCTTGTTGGGAGGCAACCCAATTTTATTTTAGTTTTTTGATTTTTGCTTCTGTTTAGGAATAAATCTTTGATCTAGCCTCTGGTTAGATTTATTTTTATGTTTTAATTAGTGTTTGTGCCAAGTTAAACCTATAGGATCTTCTTGGATGATAGTTATTTGATCTTGCTGAAAATTTCAGAAACTTTCTGTTCACGAAAACAATTGTTAAAAATCACCAGAACGTGATAAAATACTGATTTCAATTACAGTAGATCAATAAACAAATTATCTAGGTCGTCCTATTTTGGTAGATTTTTCTGAGTTCCAGAAGTTTGCATTAGTTACAGATTACTACAGACTGTTCTGTTTTTGACAGATTCTGTTTTTCGTGTGTTGTTTGCTTATTTTGATGAATCTATGGCTAGTAAAAGAGTTTATAAACCATAGAGAAGTTGGAATACAGTAGGTATTACACCAATATAAATAAAGAATGAGTTCATTACAGTACTTTGAAGTGGTGTTTTGCTTTCTTTCGCTAACGGAGCTCATGAGATTTTCTGTTAAGTTTTGTGTTGTGAAGTTTTCAAGTTTTGGGTAAAGATTTGATGGTATGGAACAAGGAGAGGCAAGAGCCAAAGCTTGGGGATGCCCAAGGCACCCTAAGGTAAATCTAAGGACACCAAAAAGCCAAAGCTTGGGGATGCCCCGGAAGGCATCCCCTCTTTCGTCTTCGTCTATCGGTAACTTTACTTGGAGCTATATTTTTATTCACCACATGATATGCGTTTTGCTTGGAGCGTCTTGTATGATTTGAGTCTTTGATTTTTAGTTTACCACAATCATCCTTCCTGTACACACCTTTTGAGAGAGACACACATGATTCGGAATTTGTTAGAATACTCTATGTGCTTCACTTATATCTTTTGAGCTATATAGTTTTTGCTCTAGTGCTTCACTTATATCTTTTAGAGCACGGCGGTGGTTTTGTTTTATAGAAACTATAGATCTCTCATGCTTCACTTATATTATTTTGAGAGTCCTACAAAACAGCATGGTAATTTGCTTAAATTGAGAAATTAGTCCTAAAGTGATAGGCATCCAAGATTAGTAAAAACTTTCTTATAAGTGCGTTGAATACTAAGGGAAGTTTGATACTTGATAATTGTTTTGAGATATGAAGATGGTGATATTAGATTCATGCTAGTTGAGTAGTTGTGAATTTGAGAAATACTTGTGTTAAAGTTTGTGATTCCTGTAGGATGCACGTATGGTGAACCGTTATGTGATGAAGTCGGAGCATGATTTATTTATTGACTGTCTTCCTTATGAGTGGCGGTCGGGGACGAGCGATGGTCTTTTCCTACCAATCTATCCCCCTAGGAGCATGCGCGTAATACTTTGTTTTGATGACTAATAGATTTTTGCAACAAGTGTATGAGTTCTTTATGACTAATGTTGAGTCCATGGATTATACGCACTCTCACCCTCCCACCATTGCTAGCCTCTCTAATACCGTGCACTTTTCGCCTGTATCATACACCCACCATTACCTTCCTCAAAACAGCCACCATTCCTACCTATCATGGCACTTCCATAGCCATTCCGAGATATATTGCCATGCAACATACCACCGTTCCGTTTACTATGACACGCTCCATCATTGTCATATTGCTTTACATGATCACGTAGTTGACATCGTATTTGTGGCAAAGCCACCTTCATAATTCTTTCATACATGTCACTCTTGATTCATTGCATATCCCGGTACCCCGCCGGAGGCATTCACGTAGAGTAATATTTTGTTCGAAGTATTGAGTTGTAATACTTGAGTTGTAAGTAAATAGAAGTGTGATGATCATCATTATTAGTGCATTGTACCAAGTGAGGAAAGGATGATGGAGACTATGATTCCCCCACAAGTCGGGATGAGACTCCGAACGAAAAAAAAAGAGGCCATAAAAAAAAGAGAAAAGGCCCAAACAAAAAAAGAGAGAAAAAGAGAGAAGGGACAATGTTACTATCCTTTTACCACACTTGTGCTTCAAAGTAGCACCATGATCTTCATTGATAGAGAGTCTCCTATGTTGTCACTTTCATATACTAGTGGGAATTTTACATTATAGAACTTGGCTTGTATATTCCAATGATGGGCTTCCTCAAAATGCCTTAGGTCTTCGTGAGCAAGCGAGTTGGATGCACACCCACTTAGTTGCTTTTGTTGAGCTTTCATACACTTATAGCTCTAGTGCATCCGTTGCATGGCAATCCCTACTCACTCACATTGATATCTATTAATGGGCATCTCCATAGCCCGTTGATACGCCTAGTTGATGTGAGACTATCTTCTCCTTTTTTGTCTTCTCCACAACCACCATTCTATTGCACATATAGTGCTATGTCCATGGCTCACGCTCATGTATTGCGTGAAGATTGAATAAGTTTGAGAACACCAAAAGTATGAAACAATTGCTTGGCTTGTCATCGGGGTTGTGCATGATTTAAATATTTTGTGTGATGAAGATAGAGCATAGCCAGATTGTATGATTTTGTAGGGATAACTTTCTTTGGCCATGTTATTTTGAGAAGACATGATTGCTTTATTAGTATGCTTGAAGTATTATTATTTTTATGTCAATATTAAACTTTTATCTTGAATCTTTTGGATCTGAATATTCATACCACAAATAAGAGAATTACATTAAGGAATATGCTAGGTAGCATTCCACATCAAAAATTCTGTTTTTATCATTTACCTACTCGAGGACGACCAGGAATTAAGCTTGGGGATGCTTGATACGTCTCCAACGTATCTATAATTTTTTATTGCTCCATGCTATTATATATTCTATTTTGGTTGTTTAATGGGCTTTATTATACAATTTTATATTATTTTTGGGACTAACCTATTAACCGGAGGCCCAGCCCATATTGCTGTTTTTTGCCTATTTTAGTGTTTCGAAGGAAAGGAATATCAAACGGAGTCCAAACGGAATGAAACCTTCGGGGACGTGATTTTCAGAACAAACGTGATCCAGAGGACATGGAGTGGACGTCAAGAAACCACCGAGGAGGCCACGAGGCAGGGGGCGCGCCTACCCCCCGGGCGCGCCCTCCACCCTCGTGGGCCCCTCGTGGCTCCACCGACCTACTTCTTCCTCCTATATATATCTACGTACCCCCAAACCATCGAGGAGCACCACGAAAACCTAATTCCACCGCCGCAACCTTATGTACCCGCGAGATCCCATCTTGGGGACTTTTCCGGCGTGCCGCCGGAGGGGGTATTGATCACAACGGGCTTCTACATCAACACCATAGCCTCTCCGATTATGTGTGAGTAGTTTACCTCAGACCTTCGGGTCCATAGTTAGTAGCTAGATGGCTTCTTCTCTCTCTTTGGATCTCAATACAAAGTTCTCCTCAATTCTCTTGGAGATCTATTTGATGTAACTCTTCTTTTTGCGGTGTGTTTGTCGAGATCCGATGAATTGTGGCTTTATGATCAAGATTATCTATGAACAATATTTGAATCTCCTCTGAATTCTTTTATGTATGATTGGTTATCTTTGCAAGTCTCTTTGAATTATCAGTTTGGTTTGGCCTACTAGATTGATATTTCTTACAATGGGAGAAGTGCTTAGCTTTGGGTTCAATTCTGCGGTGTCCTTTCCTAGTGACAGTAGGGGCAGCAAGGCACGTATTGTATTGTTGCCATCGAGGATAAAAAGATGGGGTTTATATCATATTGCATGAGTTTATCCCTCTGCATCATGTCATCTTGCTTAAAGCGTTACTCTGTTCTTATGAACTTAATACTCTAGATGCATGTTGGATAGCGGTCGATGTGTGGAGTAATAGTAGTAGATGCAGAATCGTTTCGGTCTACTTGTCACGGACGTGATGCCTATATACATGGTCAGACCTAGATATTCTCATAACTATGCTCAATTCTATCAATTGCTCGACAGTAATTGTTTACCCACCGTAATACTTATGCTCTTGAGAGAATCCACTAGTGAAACCTATGGCCCCCGGGTCTATCTTCCATCATATTAATCTCCCAACAGCAAGCTATTTCTATTACTGTTTATTTTGCAATCTTTACTTTTTAGTCTTTATCATAAAAATACCAAAAATATTATCTTATCATCTCTATCAGATCTCATTACAAAAAATACACTTCCGTGATGATACGTGTTTGTCACAGTAGGTCGCGTTTTTTGTCATGCATGTACATCCATGACAAATTTATGACAGAATTAAGATAGTCATACCTGTGCTGTCGTAGAAGTGTTCCATGACATTACCAAAATTATCATCACGGAAGTGTCCACTTCCATGATGATAAATCGCGCGTCACTGAAGTGCTTTCGTCAAGGGTGACCGACACGTGGCATCCACCGTAACGGAACGTCGTTAAGCTATCGGGTCGGGTTTTGGATCTGATAACCCGTTAACAGCCCCGACCAATGGGGATTTTCCATGTGTAAAATCATCATTGGCTGGAGGAAACACGTGTCGGCTCATCGTTGGACAGATGTCATCCACTCATTGGACAGAAGGCGCCTATGATACGTCGACACGTGGCACGGCCCAACAGAGGCCCATTCCTGTGAAAAGGCCGGCCCGTTTGACTTGGTCAAAAGGTGGCGGGCCGGCCCATGGAAAGCCTGTTAACGGCCTGTTTGCATATAGCCCATTTACAGCCCGCTAACCCAAGGCCCGTTACGCCCTATCCGAATTAGGCCCAGTAGCGTCATCTGGGCCATCCAATATGATTCCAACCCGTTTTCACTTCTGGCCCATGTATGGCCCATGATGTCTTTCGGCCCATATGAGGCCCTTTGTAACTCTTGGCCCATTAGCGGCACGTGCTGAAACTGGCCCGTAATGAACAGTGTATTACTTTACACCCATTAACGGCCTATGGTGAAACTGGCCCGTAATGAACAGTGTATCACTTTATACCCATTAACGGCCCATTATTCCGTTGGGCCGTTTCCAGCCCAAGTTAACTTTCGGCCTTCTGAGGGCCCATTTATTCTTGGGCTCATTTGCAGCATTCGGTTACTTACGGCCCGTTACTGTCATTTTCTGCTTGTGGGCCAAATTCAGCCCGTCGTTACAGTCGGCCCGTTTGTGGACCGTTAGTCTGTTGGGCCATTTTCATAGCATCACCAAATACGGACTATTAACGGCCCGTTATGGTCAGCCCATAAAACATACGATTTCCATTAAAGGCCTGTCTATGGCCCATTAAAGGCCCGTACAAGACCCATAAATGAGTCGGCGGCCCATGGATCCTACGAGACGTAGAAGGCCCATGGATCCTACGAGACGTACAAGGCCCATGGATCCTACGAGACGTAGAAGGCCCATGGATCCGACGGCCCGTGAAGGGCCATGGTCGGGCGAGTTGGCCCCCGTTTGAACGATATAGCATATTCAAAGAATTATGCTACTCAATACTATACAACAAAGAGATCAAGGCATAGAAAGGTAGAATAATCCTACACTATACAATAAAGAAATTACAGCCGATTATACCCACTGGGCATTATGGTTCGGCACAGGTGATAATAAAGCATACACAAACAACAAATTACATACACTGGGCAAATACAGCTCATACATCATGGACGCGCATCAACTTAACTCCATTTGAACTATAATCTCTTCAGAAAATAGGATTGGCCGGATTCAGATAGCACAAATTTCAGTCTGTAAAATCTCCAATTCCTTCATGGTTACCTCAGTGTCTTGTTTCATTTTTTGACTCCTGCATCTAATACCTGCATGTCCAGTCTCAACTTGTTGATTATACGTTGACAATCATGTACACGTTGTCTTGCCACCTCTAGTTGATGCTTGAGAACATCAGCACATTCCAATTCCAATCCATAATCATTCGGTAACGGCCATGCCGCACTGCTCGCAGATCTTTGTGTTGATGTCACTTCATCCTGAAATGTTTCTGTAAGTACACATGACTAGGGCAAAAATATAGTTACAACAGTGAAGCGAACAAGACACTATTTTGTACTACATGGCAAAACAGGACTAACAATAATGTTACACGTCACTTTCAAAAAAACTGTTACACGTCATGAAGCATAAGCAAGTGATATTTTAAAAATTATAAAAAAGATAGTCTATGTAGCCTGCATACAGAAATCCCTCTTAGCTCATTAGAGGAGCATGATGTTGGGGCCCAATCGAAAACACAGACAAGTTACAAATTTAGACAGCACGTTGCGTATAAGTAAGCAAGCAGTTGGCCATTCTGTGCCTCAATTAAAGTCTTAGGGAGCATAATGAACAGCAGAGGGTTTCATACAAACATACTACACCAGGCAAAACTATGCAATCATTAGCGTAGTATAAACTAGATTGTGAGCCTCAGGCAATAATAGTTGGTTAATAGACTTCAAAGCTTCAGGCACACTTCGGCAGAGTAATTAAATGGTAAGGCCTTTAATTATGTCAACTAATAGTGATACAAGTACCGAACATCAGGCATGATTATTTGGGCATCTCATTAACTGAGGACAAATAAAGCAATTGAAAAGAGAAAATTAACTATGCCTGAAACAAACAAGGAATTGAACTGTTGAGTTGCATAAAGTGACTTACCTTA
The DNA here is from genome assembly GCF_018294505.1 of Triticum aestivum. Lineage (NCBI taxonomy): Eukaryota > Viridiplantae > Streptophyta > Magnoliopsida > Poales > Poaceae > Triticum > Triticum aestivum. The sequence goes on along the minus strand of NC_057805.1, from coordinate 127,880,532 downwards.
GCAGGTTGAAGAGGCTCAGCGCAACTCCTACTTCTCTTGCAAGGCTCCTTCCTAACATCTTGTACTTGGAAATCCTCAATCTTATCTTCATTGCACCCCCTCTGCAAGGTGACACAAACTAGTTACTCATCTCCTTGGAAGATAAATATGCATACTTTCCAGTCTGTGAACACAAAAGGATGAGATTATAACAAAACAACACCACATAATGAAACATGCTGCATCTCTTGCACTTGCACACAATGGAATGAGCATTTACTATGTCTGCACTATGTAAAAACTAGGCATACCTTCGAACTGGATCTCCAGGTACTCATGGAGAGCCTACTGTAGTGTACAGCCAAACCTTTATGTCACCTATGAGTTAGACAAGGCCCCACTACAGCAGCCCTTAGTGTTTAAATCATTGACAAGCTCTGTTAGAGTGTTAGGTCAAGAACAGCAAGTAATCAAAGCAAACAGTCCTAGTATGGCTGGCTGATGCAAACAAGCAATTGAACAGATGTGTGAGCAAATCTTACATATCAAGAAAAGAAGCAAAGAAGGAGGCTTAAAGACCATCACTTGACTGACCAGATTTAAGGGGCATTTAAACATCATGTGCAACGTATGAACTAACATAAACATTGCATATTCCAGATTCTACAATGGAATGCACATGTATTAGGTTATGCCATGTATGATGATGCCTAAATGTACAGATAGCAGGCAGGAGTGATTCATCATTGCACGCACAATTGAATTGCAGGTTAAGGGCCAGTTCGATTCCGCCTTTTCAGGGCATATTGTCAAAATAAGCCATAAAAGATGTAAAGAAGTCATTTTTGAGTTATGGGCTTGGGCTTAACTAATTTCTCTTTGGAGGGGGGTGTTTCAGGTAGAACCTCACTAGAAATTGAAGGGAAGGGGAATAGTGAAATGACTCTGTTGTCTGCTATATTACACTCAAAATGCAACTGCTGACGCCCGTGTCACACCTGACCCTCAAGTAAAAACAAACACGTAAGCATTCATTGCCCTGCCCGCTTGCATCTCCTCTCCCCTTTCCCTCTACCTCGATCCCCTGCCTGCAGCACTAGGGTTCCTCCAGCGAGCCGTCGCCACTGGTCCCATCTGGCCTGGCCCTCGACGATGTTATGTCCAGCTAGGCTACATGGCCGGTGGGTAGGGGCAAATCTCCCTGGCTGCTCCTCCCTCTGGCGCCGCCCCTCATTCTCATGGTCTCCAGCAGCTGCTCCACTGTGGTTCGTCCAACGCACTACTCCGGCGGGCGCTGCACAATTACGGCTGATGCCACACTGCGGCAGAAGGCACCTATTCCCCCTCCCCTCCTCCCAGGCCATGGCCTTGAGGTGCTGTTGAAGGATGAGCTCATCCAACAAGGTGAGGATCTCCTATGATTTTTTGCCAAATTTTCATTCTGATCCACTATACGATGAATTGCTATGAGCTGCTTCTGCTGCTGCTATATGATGCATTGCTATGAGCTGCTGCTGTTGTATGATGAGTTGCTATGAGCTGCTGCTGCTGCTATATGATGAATTGCTATGAGCTGCTGCTGCTATATGATGAGTTGCTACAAGCTGCTCCTGCTGCTGCTATATGATGAATTGCTATGAGCTGCTCCTGCTGCTGCTATATGATGAATTGCTATGAGCTGCTGCTGGTATAT